>NC_056739.1:1269069200-1269146700 GCF_019279795.1 Protopterus annectens | reverse complement strand
AAGAGGGAGGCAACTGAGCCCTGAAAGGACTATGGTAGGAATGACAAAATATAAACAAAACAACTCTGGCATAAAAATATATAAGTAAATAAAAATAAGGGGGATGGAGGGAGGGAGCGGCTACTGCAGCAGCGATCATTATAATATCTACTGTTATGGCAAGTTCAGCTTACACAACTGTACTGCTGAAGTAGCCTTATCTATACAGTTAGATTATCATAGCAGACTACATTTGGGAGGTGGAAAGAGAAGAGTCCAGGAACCCTGAACAATGGTCCTAACAAATCTTTAACTGGACCCGGAGAAGGAATCAAGCTTATAGTGCTTTTTAAAAGTATGTACAGAGGACCAAGTAGCAACTTCTAAAATATTTCTAGACTCCAACCCTTTCCAAAAGGCATAGATGAAGCCAAGACCTTTGTAGAGAGGGCCTTGACATTGCCTAGAACGGATTTGTTATGGTGAGTATAACAAAAAGGGTAATAGCCTTAGACAACCATTTGGAAATAGACTGTTTTGACACAGGTTGTCCTTTCTTTTTATCTTCAAAAGAAATTAACATTTGATCCAAAGATCTGAGAGGTATAGTGCTGTAAAGATACTACCTGAGTTGTCTGTGGACATCCAAGGTATGGAGTTTCCTTTCTCCCTCATTTTTAGATTCAGTAAATAAAATGAAGACATGGATAGTTTGGCTTAAAGTAAACTTGGATACCACATTAGACGTAAAAGAATTAGTTCTGAAATTAATCCTTTTCCTATGGAAAATGAGGTAGGGTTGACTCAAAATAAGATCCTGAAACTCAGATACCCTTCTAGCAGATGACAGAGCAATCAGTAAAACTGTCTGCCATGTTAAGAACATCAAGTCAGCCAGATTACCTGGTTCAATTGGAGCAAGTGTAAGCTTCTCTAACACAAAATTAAGATCTCAAGGGCGAGCCACAAGTTTATTGGCAGCCTCTTATGTAAAACCTCTTTCAATAACATTTTAACATGAGAATGCCTTAGAAGAGAAAGATCTACAGGCAGACATTCTGAAATGGTCATTAAATGAAATTTGATAGAGGAATAAGAAAGGTCATAGGATAGTAGCTCACACAAATATTGAAGAACCAGTAAAACAACTAGCCCCAAATGGCTACTGGTTATGTTGTTGGCACAAACTAGAAAACTTTTTCCATTTGAAAAATATAATTTTCCAGTGGCAGACATTCTTGCCGCCATTAGTACCTGCTGTACATCCTCAGTAAACAGGTACTTAATAGGAATTAAGACTATCATCCAGGCAGTCAACTGAAAATGACTGATGTCGGAGTGCATCAAGCACCCCTGTTCTTGTGTGAGTAGATCCACTCTTTAAGGAAGTTTGTGGTAATTACCCCTGGCCTTTTCCAAAAGAAGGGAGAATCATAGTTGCCTAGGTCAGAAGGGAGTCACCACAATGATCTTGGGGGATTCCTTCTGAATCTTCAGAAGTATCCTGGATATTAGTGGAAAGGATGGAAAGCATATAAAAATATTCCTGTCCAAAGAAAAGAAAAGGCATCGCCTTCCAGGCCTTCTTGCATAGTGTCCTGGAATGGAATCTTGCCAGTTGATTTTTCAAACAGGAGGCAAAAAGGTCTATTTGAAGAACTCCCCACAGATGGATCAAATGTTGGAAGCCTCCCCTGATTTAATTTCCAATTGTAAGGTGTCAGCACTGGTCCTGTTCAGCTTGTCTGCCACACAGTTTTCCTCTGATGGAATGTAGGATCCCTATAGAGTAAGACTGTGCTGTGAAGCTATATTCCAATCCAAGACTGATCTGCAAAAGGGGTACATCCTGCCCCCCCTTGCTTGCTGATGTACCATATGACTGTGATGTTGTCTGGAACCTCTCTGAAGAGGCTCGGGGGGGGGCAAAGATGATTCAGAAAGCTGAGTGCTTGATCAAGGCAACCATCTTCTAGATATTTATCTGCTTGCATTTGTCCTTGGTGTCCCACACCCTCACACTTTTATCCCTCCTGAAATTACTCCTCATGGAGGAAGAAGGAGACAAAAAAATCCCTTGGAAATTTGGAAAAGGAGAGCTGAAAAATCCTAGAGATTCCCTGGATCAACTTGCCCCTTTCATCGCACTTTTTGATCACCTCTGCAGCTGAGGGGCCAAACACTAAATCTCTACCAAGGGGAGAATTTAAAATATCATTTAACATCATCTGGGAAGTTCTGAGAATGAAGCCATGCAAACCTCCTTAAAGCTCTATCAGTGGTCATAGCACCGGAAGAAGTATCAACAGAATCATACAGACACTGCAAACAATGACCTGTGCAAAAGAAGAAATTAAAGCAGATTTTTTCCCCACAAGAAGAAACTGCATAAAAAACATTTCTCATACTTTGACAATTTGTCGTAAATTTTTTTTTTCAAAGTATACACCTCTTTCACATACCTCTCAATAATTTTTCCATCCTTATCTGAAACAGTCTGATTGGAATAAACTAAGGTTAGCATCAACGGGATCAACTAAGGCTATAGCTGCTTTGTCAGGCTTGGGAATAGTGTATAAAAATTAAAAAAAACTGAGGAAATTCATACATCCTATCTGCCTTTGTATGGGCAGCTGGCTAACTAACAGGGACATTGCAGACAGTAATACACATGACAGAATAGGAGGAATGGATTTAGGTTCTGGAAAATCCTTCTGTATCAACTCATAGCGTTTTTCTTAGGGGCTAAGAAACCTCAGTGTTCTCCCACTGCAAATACAAGCACACTCTAGCAATAGCATCAGAGAAAAAGACACTCCCACAGGGAGAATCAGAAACTGAGCTCTCCTCTGAGTCTGAATCAAAAATCTGAGGAAAAAAATGAATCTGTCCCTGCATCTTCCTGTTTATAGATTCAGAATCTTGAATCTCTTCAGGAAAAGGGGAATCGTTCTTTTACCAGAAACTACTTTACAAGAAGGATCGATAGCCTGAATTAACCACTGGGACTGTAGAGGAAGCTGCAAAAGACCAATAATCTGGATAAGATGAAAAAGGACAGGGAGGTGAAAGGGAGATTGCAAGAAGGCATGGGGAAAGGTTGCCAGAAGAGAACAACCAAATTTAAAGAAAGAAGAAGAAAGAAATAAGAGTGAGAGATGCAGCCATGCAAAACAGTATAAGGAACATGAAACCAAGGTGAAAACTGCTAACTGATGAATGAGAAACAGCTAGAGGCATGCATACCAAAATAAAAGGAGGAAAGTATGCAGGGAGGAACACACAGCCAAATGGGATGGACAGGGAAAGTGAAATAACAGCTGACTTTTAAAGATGACTTTTACTGGTGGTTCAGTGGTAGAATTCTTGAATCTCACAAAGGAGACTCAGGTTTAATTCCAGGCCAGTGCAGTATTCCATTTGTCTGTAGTTTAGCTGAGATGGTCTGATAGTTTAGCTGAGATGGTTCAGGATATAATTTATTAATAAGCTTCATCCTGTAGTCCTGGATTTGATTTCTTCATTTGCTGCTTGCAAGTTCTTTTACTCCAACTAAGACACTTAACCAGACAATGTTACTGGGATATTCTTGACAAGGGGCACTCATAAAGTGGGCTTACTTGGTTTACAGAAAAATGTACAGCAGGGAATGGGAAAGGGATCAGGTGCAGCACAAAGAATATAGCAACTAGCACAGACAGTGAAGATGGACGGTAGTAGTGGAAATGTTGGCTGGAAATTCAGACAAAACAGCTGTAGAGGCATGGAGCAGAATATAAAAAGGAGACAAAAGTACAGTATGGGTATACCCAAAGAGAGTTTTGGTGGCAAGAAACTCAAACATTAAGGGGATTAAGAGTTTTGGGAAGGGTAACCTGGTGACCTGACTTAGTAAGATATGGGAGGAACAGCGCAAGGAGGTAGATGTATGCTCTAGTTCCTATAGGCAACAATGTCCTGTCATAGAAAATGATACTAAGCAAAGGTCAAACGTGGAAGAGAGACAGAGAGAGAGAGAGAGAGAGAGAGAAAAACACACGATGAGAAGGAATTGTAGGTAGCACTCTTAGAAATATTATTGAACCATCAACTAGCACACTGAGGAAAGAGAGGATTAGGGTTGTACAATAACTGGCTGCAGCATTGGACAATGGAGAAATGTTTGAGACTGGCAAAATAATGGGAAGACCTGACTGATAGACCAGTTATATCCCAGTGATAGGATAATATTAGCTTAGGTGGACAGATGTGCTTGGAGCTGGGTTGTAAATGTACATCTAAATGATTTATATCTTTAAACAAAGCTGTAAGAGAAAGGAAAAAAGAGGGTTCAAGAACAGGTAGATCGTTTGACAATTGAAAGAAGAAAAAAATGGAAGCAAGACATGCAAACGCTGAACAAACAAGTGTGGCTTACAGAGTGGCTGGGTAATATTACTATGCAATAATGCAAGGAATTTGGTAGAAAGATGAGGAAACTACAGAAAAGGGTTAAAGGAAACAAGGATGTATATTGCTGGTATCACAAAAAGAGTGGCAATAGGGGGTGGGTCATGGATATGCCTGTGTATACATTGTTCAAGAATGACAGAAATGGAGGGATGGAGGGGAATTATTAACCTACATTAATATGGGTATGAAATGCAATGTCACAGAGGAGTAGAAATAACACTTCATAAAGGGAGCAAGGCTATGGGCAGGGTCAGATCATTTTAAAATACGTTACACTGAATCCCAAAAGGCAGAATACCATTTGACTGAAACCAAATGTCCGAACACTATTTAGCTGAAGCTTTATTTTGCATAGGATCTAGCCCTCTACTCCTTTCCCACACCCTACTAATATATTCTTTCACTAAGATCACACAATTTAATAATTGATACATATTTTATTTTGCAAAGAAACCAATGTATTTCTTTTATTGCAAGACTGTGGTGTATGGGTGCTTTTCCCTGTTGCAAAACCATGTATAAATGAGTGCTGTTATATAGAATTGTGTTGTGAAGAACCTTCATTCAAATGGTTTACAGTCATTTTGTTTCCATTAAATGGCAGTAAGTCTAATGTTATAAACCTGGTAATAACCCTGGTTAAGGACTCTGGCATTTACAGTAGAAATAGGAAAATGCAGGTGGACTGATGCTGCAAACCAGTCCCACATTCACAGGGGATATGAATGTGCCAGGAGTGGACTAGGAGATTTGGAGCTCCATAGTAATAGAAGAGTGGGAGGTAAATAAGTTCTAGGAACATTAGGTGTTCTGCAGCTGGTGTTGGACTGTACCAGAAAGGGTAGAATTTTTAATGTGATCTTAACCAAGGTGAAGGGTCAGCAATATACAAATGAAAACATTGTCAGGCAACATAGGTACACCAGTGTGTGGTTTACTGTGAGAGAAATGGTGAGAATACAAGCAGAGTGGATTAAGATGAACTGAGAAGCAAGTTAAAGATGGTGAGAGGACTGAGGCCAAACTCATTGAGTAAACAAATGATGGCAATGAGTTAGGGACAGAGTACTTATCACTATGGACACATTTGCAGAAAAGACAAAAAAAAAGTAAAAAGAGAAAAAAAAACAATGTAGATATATAAAAATGAGAATCTAGTGATTAAATCAAAAATACAGGGCATACAAGAGGTGTAAGGAAGGATGGAGAGGTGCAGCAGCAAACAGGACAGCAAGGGAATGATAGTAAATATACAAGCAGAAATATTTTTAATAGTCAACACAAGTCCCACTGAGGTATAATCTGAATCATCTATCTAATCTAACCGACATATTAAATCTTCCTGAATAAAATATATATTCTGCCCTGTCTTTCAATGTTTTTGCTGCATCCACAAACCCAAGTATTTGTAAGCATTTTCTTAGGAATCTTGCTTCACCTTGCAAATCTATGTGCATTGGCCTTCCTGCTAACATCTATTATTTCTGTAATCGGATTTCAGTCTCCCGCCAGAATCAGCAGCCCTTGCTGAAATGCCAAAATACTCCCAAGATGTTTCCCTAATTCCTTTGTTTTAGTCCTGGAGGGTAAATACACAGACATAAAACTTACTCTTATTCCCATCCATACTCCTTTAACCCCTACATATCCCCCTTTGTCTTTAAATACCTCCATAATGTGATGTTGCTTATCTTTTCTAATCAGAATAATGACTTCTATTTTCCTATCTTCTCTTATTCCTGCATAGTGCGCTCACAATCTAGATTCTTTAATAAAACTCTTGTCTTCTTTTTCATTCAAATGTTTGTCTTGTAGCAAAGCTACATGAGCTTCACTTTTCAATATATAAGCAATAACTCTACCTCTATTTTGACTACCCACTAAACCATTCACATTCCAGAGCAATCAACTTGTCTCTCCCTTTGCAATCTTGCCCTAAGTTTCTGTTCATTTTATTATTATCATATTACTCTTGAATGCCCCCATTTTTCTTAATGATTGTAGAAATGAACTACCGTAACCTCTTCTCTACCTACCTCACAGTCTTATTTCCCATGTGTGCCTATCTCAACTTTCATTTTAATTTTTAATACTATCCTTTTGATGTGCTCTTTCCAATTATGTTTCATTTTGACCACATGGAGCTTATCCTAATATTTTTGTGTCACTTTGCCATTGTTCCGTTTTCTGTCTTTTCTTGATCTAAGGTCTCTGCAACCTGTATATAAATGGACATAATCATTTTATCCTTCACTGATATCTGTTATTGTGTCCCACCAAGTGTTTCTCAGTTTCCACTCTAATTTGTTTTGATTTTCCTGATAAACCCTCCCCATCCTTATATTGCCTAAGAGGTCATTAATCCAAAACATTTTGCATGTTCAGCTCCCTATTTATAACTCTCAACACTTATTTACACAAAAAAGAAATGAGAAAAGAAAAAGATGCCTAGTTTATTCACTTTAGGGAAAGTAATTTTGAGTGCTATACCATCTTTAACTTTTGGCGACTGCAAATATTCCCAATATTCTGTCTCTCTTATTTGTTTCTTGCCATGTGTTATAAAGCCTCACCCCTCTTAATGTCTAAGCTGTCCTCCTTCATAGCGTGGATGCTGTTACTTGCGTTAGTCTTGGCCCTGACCTATGACTAGAAGTCTTAAACAGTACTAGCTTTCAGTCATCCTCTATCTATGGTCTCTGCACCCTGTAGGTAAATGGGCATATATTGTTTTTCACTGATATTTCCTTTCTGTCACTTTGTCTCAGCACATTTCTAAGTTGTCCCCCTAAATTTCTCCATTTTCCTGATAAACCCTCCACTTCCCTTACTGCCTAAGAGGCCAATCTGTTGCAACATAATGTATGTTCAGCTTCTTCTTTCTATTCCCCCAGCAATCATTTAAATAAATAGTGAAAAAAGGAAAAGGATAGTAATTCTGAGTACTCTATTATCCTTAACTTTTGTCTTTCGACAAATATTCCCCACATTTGTCTGTCTTATTTGTGTCCTACCTTGATTTACAAAATTCCACCCCCTTCTCATTTCTGGAACACTCCCTTCATACCATGGCTGCTATTGATTGTATTAGTCTTGACCCTGATTCATGACTGGATAACTTAAACAGTAATGAACACATGAACAGCAATCTAGTGTACTCACTCCTCTTACCTACAATTACTTACTTAATGTTGCGCTTTGGATATAGTTTCCCCTCTTCTCACTGTCTAACAACACACCCCATATATTTTTACCCCCTCCCCAAAGTATAAGCATTCCCATAGTCTTATTTCCTGTTCCAACAGTCATACCTATTAATTGAGTGATTACCTTAGAACAATTGTACAGTCCAAACCCTTCATTCCCCAGAATCACTCAGTCCTATTGATAACAAACCTTACCTAACCAGTCTAACATTAGCCATCTAGTCCAATCACATACATTTTGTTCCAATTTAGTTTATTGTTCAGTAGAGTATCTATCCCGCTGCATGTCATCATTCACCATTTCCAATGTGTATAAGCTTTCACTTGCTTCTCCCTCTCCATCATCTTTTTTTGAAACAATGGAAAGAACTTTGCTGGAAAACATTCATTTAATGTCTTAGATGTCTTCATTGCCTTTGCACCTTGGTTCTCAACTTCTAGACTCCCTGATATTTCTTTTCTCTTGTTCAGATCCTCAATGACAGTCCCATTGTTCAGGTGCACCTTCACCACCACAGTGCAGAATACTTTGAAAATAGTAGGATACTTAAGTTTAAACCTCAGCTTCATCACCCTAGCAAACCTCACAGCCAGAATAAAGGCAACGTGGCTACTTCTAGTGTGGAATAAAGATATGCAAGCCTGGGATCTTTGAAGAACAGCCAAGCCATTGGCGAGCTAAGGGGCTGGCTTGGCTGTTAGAGCCCTCTAGGAGCCAAGCCACAGTAGTCAATTGGAGCATTTGCTAGGTTAAAAATAACTAAGCCTAGGAGTCCAGATGAGATTATTCAAAAGAAAGAAAGAAAAAACATGCAGCTACAGCCAAACACACACGGGGATTGCCAACACTCACTCAAATGAATGAATGCTGACAGACTCATACCTTTCAATTGTCCAGATTTCCGCAGAATGTCCAGATTTTTGCCTCACATTTTTGGTCTGTTGCTCATAAAATTTGTGGTTTTCTTGCAAATCACTGGGATGATCTGAGGACTGAAGTCACTAAACAATCACATATATTTGAGTTTCAGACTTCAAATCCTTCAGAAAAATCTGTGTTAAAACAAACCCTGTTACTCTAACAACATTCTATGTTTGTAAGAGCAATATTTAAAATATGTCCCTATTTTCTGGGCCTTTGTCACCCCATTTTGTTGGGCTTTGTCCAGATTTCTTGTACTAAGAGGTTGAGAGGTATGCTGACAGTATGTTCATTGCACTTCCTAGCAGCTTGTGCCCAGCCACATCATTTGCAATGGCCAAGCTACAGGTCTGCTGACAATGAAAACTGGGAAAAAATATAATAAGCACAACATATAAGTACACATTTCTGTAGGCAGCAATGTTGCCTTGATTAGTGGAGAAATTCATTTTTCCCCTTCTGGTCTACTGATGACTTATTACACAGTAGTCTCACCATACTTTGCAAGAAATGGTCAAACAACCCCAAGGTAAAAACAAGATACAGTGCCTAAATGGGACAAAAAAAGCCTTGTGTAATGCTGGGTTCTGTTTGCTTTACGTAAGAGGCTGTATTTCAATTCCCTTAAGGCAGCCTACAGTAATAATTAAAAAAAAAAAAAAAAATCAGTGTTCTTAATAATCTGTTTGGGTACAAAATACACAGACCGTCCCAGTAGACTGTATACATTCTGAGAAGGTGTACCACCTCTGACTGTAAAGTTGCTACAAAATGTAGCAATAATGGCAAACTTTCCTCTTTGATATTAACTGCCCTCCAACAACCCATATCAACTTTAACTACCCTTCCCTCTCATATATTGTATGTCTCCAAAAATGATAGCCCCTTTCTGTACATTAATTTCTCACTGAGAAAAGAATGAAAAATGTAAAAACTAGAGCATCATTTTGTTATTTCAGCTTGTGGTCAGTAAACACATACACTGCCCCAGCAAGTTATATCACTTTTTTGCCAACATTATTCATATGATGACCTTGGGCTTTCATGTATAAGATGCCTCCACACCTCCTCCCCAAAAAGGGAGCCACTCTCTGTGCACATCTCTGATGCTTGAAGGTGAGGAAAGAAAAAAGAAACAACTATACAATAAAACAGTAATTTCAGCATGTTGTTCTGGAACACATAGACTCACCCCTCCAAAAATATACATTAAGCACCTCTCAAAGATTCACTGCATTGAGCTAAAATCAGGGACAATTGAGAGACTAGGACTTACTTCAGTAAAAACAAAAAAACACAAAATAATTCTGCCCATGCTGACATTGGTAACACTTCCCATGCTCTCCTGATCTCTTTCTCTAGCTGAAACATGCTCCCTCCCTCCATAGAAGCATGCAAGCACTCTGGAGTAAGGAAAATAATGCACTCATCATCCTAAAAATGAGCTGCACATCTTTTCATAAAAGAACTGCCCAACTACAACATCTTGCAGTAGTCCTGTCCCATGCAAAATATTTACATTATCTTCCTTTTCAGCACAGTGGCACCACTCTCTCTCTGGAATTCCAGCCAACCATAATGCTTAGATATGCAGACTGTAGCTAATAGAAAGCATTCTCAGGCTGATCTAAATCAAGAATCACCAGTTACACACAAAAAAAAAAAAAAATGATGATTATGGCCTGGCTCACTCCCAGCTCTTTAACCTGCTAGATCATGAGCATGAGACAAGCTTATACTCAGGCGTGAGCCTAGCTACAGCCAGATCTGGCTTGCCCATCATCAGTCTGGAGTGAGCAATCATTGTCCATAAATACTCTGGCTGCGCCTATCTTCAGCACTTATTCCTTCCTCCATAAATTTGATAATATTTCTTTTTTTGGGCTGGTACAACCCAAATTTGACCACTATACCTCACGTTTGTCTCTTTGCCCTCAAAGCATGTACTCCAAGCGCCCTCTCGATATTAATCTATTGTTTAGGGATCTCTATCCACTTGTTAATATATTCCTTTTATAAAATTGAAACAATACTTTCCCTCTGTTTGCTTTGGAACCCTTATAAAATGAAGATGTCCCTTCTTGAGTGGTCTTCATTTCTGTAACTTTTATTTGTAGTTTGTCATATTGTGGCTTTCTGTTCAACCAGTCTAGGTTCAATTTGTTCTTCTACCTCATTAATCTCCATTAGTGTATCAAAGTGTGTTGAAAGGGCCTCATCTATTTCCTAAAGTTTTTTATTGATTGACGGCATATAACTCGACACTGTACCTCTAAGCTTAAACATCTCTTTATAAATGTTATTCTCCAGCAAAGATGATAGCCCTTCTGACACTTGTCCCATTTTAGCCATACTTTCCTGCTCTTTTGCACATATTGTATCTCTGCCTCAATCAGCCATCACAAGCCCTTATAACTCATGTTTTATTTCTTCTAAATTTTTTTTTTTGCTTTGTAGGGGGCATAAGTATTCTCTCTTAAGCACTGGTTTTCCAGCACTCTAATCACTATACCACAGCAATCACCTAACCTGGAGCTGAGTACCCTACTACTTAGCTGCATAGCTATACTGGATGTCCCAAACTAATGAAAATTTTCTTATACCATCTCTGAGCATTTGTCACTGGTACATGGGTTGTAACTCATTTGCACAGTTCATAGCATAAAGATTCATAAACTTTTCTAAGAATTAGAAAAAAAAAAGTACTGAAAGGTATAGTGCAGTGAAACAGCTTCAAAAGACTAGAACACTGGGACAAAAACTTGACTTGGAATGTGTCCCCTAAACTCACAAGTAATGATATTAATTAATAGGCAGAGAAACATTTAGGAATATTGTCAGTGGTACACAAGAGGAAAGAATAAACTTTTATTCCTTCTTCTAGTTTGTCATATTACATTTTATGCAAGTATGGAACAATAGGATGTAAAAGAATATTATTCTCAGCTTCTTTTCTTCACATGGTTTAAAGTCATGAAGGGCACACCAGCAGTCCGAGTCTATAATGCCTTCCACACATTTAGACAAGCTATGACATAGACAGCGTGGCTAAAGGTGGAGGTGTCGCCATTTACATCAAAAATTAAGTATACCTTAAGGCTGGTCAAACAGTACAATGTACTTGAGCTTCTCCACATTCAAATTACCACATGCAAAATCCCATACCATTTCCTTCCAAGCTGTAGGTCCCACTCGATGACCCAGGAAACCAATCGCATGTATTCAAATTTACTGAAAATACTCACCATCCAACTCAATACCATATTCATGGGTGACTTGAATTAGCCAACTATTAACAGGTAATCATATATGACAGCAAATGTACAGGCACAGAGATTCCTGGATTTTGTAAACACAAACTCCTGGGACCAGATTGTCAATACACCGACCAGGGTGAAAACATAATGGATTTAGTCCTCACTAATATGCAAGAGTGCTGCACACCACCTAGTGTAAATTCGGATCACAAAATTGTCTCTTTTGAAGTAAAATAAAACTTGGAACCACAGCTAAGCCTGGAATATTCAGGAGCTACTCTAAGGCTAACTTCTTACTATTAAGTGATAACCTGGCAAAATTTTAAGCCCCTATAAACCCTGAGTACACTGCTGCCTACATGGTACTCTTCACAGAAGAGCTGTATAGAGGCAGCTGTACCCCCCAGGAAGAGGTACAGAACTAATTCAGAAAAACAAGCCACCCTGGTATAATCGCAACATCAGTAGGCTGTATAACAGAAGGAAGAAAATCATGGCAAACTTAGGAGGTGTAGCATCCAGCAGAATAAAAACACTTCCATCAAACTAAACAAACAATTCAGAGGACAAATAAAGTCTATCAAAGCCAAGTTTGAGATGAATTTGCCTTCCCAGGCCAAGGACAACCACAAGGCATTCTTCAGAACATCAAAGGTAATTGTGTGCAGAGGTCATTGTTAGTGGAGCCACCTATACTGAGCCAGAAGATATAGCAAACCTACTGGCTGACAAAAATCACCTCCAACTTTACCCCTCTCACCCCCTCAACCTTCCCTCAGGAAATACCATCAAATATAAGTCCCACTATTATCACTATGGAACAGGTCCTTAATGCTCTCTGTAAGGCCAAGAACTCTGCATCAATAGGCCCAGGCAATATCCCAGGATGCCTTCTAAATAGCATGAACCATGACCTATCAGGGCCTCTGGAATTGCTATTTAACTGTAGCCTCCAAACAGTATTCATGCCTTATCAATGGAGAACAGTAAGTAATTCATCTGCACAAAGGTGGGCCATCTACAGACCTTGGAAACTACAGACCCTTAAGTCTCACTAGTCTCACATGCAAAGTCCTAGAAAGAATTATTATGGAAATTATCAGTAATGACACAGGAAACCTCCAGACACTGGACCCAACCCAATCTGGTTTTGTCAAGGGCAGATTATGCCTACTCAATCTGGCGTATTTCTTTGAGAAGGTCACCAAAGCAATGGATGAGGGCAGAACAGTTCACACTGCCTACGTTGACCTGGCCAAGGCATTTGACACAATACCCCTCTCAGGCATTGTTGACAATCTCAAGAGGTTAGGCATAAACCCTTATGTCACCTGGTGGATAGCCAGCTGGCTCACAGACAGGACCCAGGAAGTCAGAATTGGGTAGTCCACCTCTACAAAGAGTCCATTCACAAACTGAGTCCCCTGAGAGATCAGTCCTGGGACTGCTCCTTTTTGGCATTTACTTGTCTGAAATCACGGCTAATGTTAATGGCCTCTAGCTGATTAAATTTGCAAATGACTGCAACTTATGAGCAGCCACAGAACCACCACCAACACAAAAGTTCTCTAGGAAGGGCTGACAGACAAATAATTGGTTTCAGATCCATAGACAAAAACTAAATGCCAAGAAATGCATACCAATATCCTTTGGGAAGTCATCATCCCCTGGTAACTAACATACTGACAACATACCACTAAGAGCTGACCCAGTAGTTTGGGACCTGGGGGCACACATAGATAATAATCTAGCCTTTGACCATCACATGTCTACAGTAGTGAGAAAATAATTCTATGTTGTACAACTTGTAAACAAAGGTATGGCATCTAGGTCGAAGGAAGTCATTGTTCCACTGTATTAGTCATTCATCAGACCTATCATTGAGTACAGTGCCCCCTGTTGTATGTACCTAACCAGGCACATTGAACAACTGGAATGTCCACAGAGGTTTCTTACTAAAAGAATACAGGGTATAAGTTATCCTAAGCAGACCGCCTCAAGGCTCAATAACTGTATTCTGTCTCCTAAAGGCTGTTGAGGGGAGATCTATGCCTGGCATATAAGGCATTGTCAGACCCCACCCTGATGGACCTCTTGCATATCCGCAAAAGAAACAGCACCAGAATTATCTGTTCTAAAGACTTAAACCTTGCCTGTGATATAAATAGGACCTGCTGGACAGAAAGGTATATATATCCCAGAGATTATCCCTTCTCTGGAACATCTATCCCTGTATTTTGTCTCCTAAAGGCTGTTGAGGGGAGATATATGCCTGGCAGACAAGGCATTGTCAGACCCCACCCTGATGGACCTCTTGCATATCTGCAAAAGAAACAGCACCAGAATTATCTGTTCTAAAGACTTAAACCTTGCCTGTGATATAAATAGGACCTGCTGGACAGACAGGTATATATCCCAGAGATTATCCCTTCTCTGGAACAGGCTCCCCATCCATGTGAAGCAGAGTTCCTCCCTAACCCAATTCAAGTGTAACTTGAACAATTGGAAGGGGAACACAAAATTCATCCCTGGTTTGGCACCTGTGTTTCCAATGGACACAGGCAGCCTGTAAATGGTTCATCTTCCAGGCGACTACTAGTAAATGTTTCATCTCCAAAGCCCCTGCTTATACTTATCAAGGGTACATGAACTTGTCAGAGATTTGGGATGCATGGCTACTCTTAAAAAGGCCCTTGTGGTTGTTAACCTAGTAAACACCTATGAACCTATTTATGTTTGTATAATTCTTTCAATTCAGGGATTATTTTTCAGTAAAAATATTCTGAACCTCATAAATACCTTAATATACAATCTAAAAGAGTAGACTGATATGACAGATAAATATATAGGAAGACACATTTTCTGCAGACACCACCACCTGCAACATATTTTCCCACAAGATTAAAAATACAGCTAAATATGGACACATAGTCATGATAATAAAATATATTTAGAATCTTGGCTTTTTAAAGTTCACAATGAAATTAATATTTGTTGGGTTAGACAAGAGCAGTGCAAAGCCCAAATGAGTTAAAACACCTTATTATTTCTGTAGTTTAAAAAAAATACCAAGTCTCATGTGGTGCCTGCAATCAGTTTAAGATTATCTAACTATAACACAGAGTGGCTACAGAACTATGTGCAAGTGCTGTGCTAAATCCAATATACTTTTCAATGGCACAACATATCAAAGGAAGAAAGTCTTCATCGGCAGTAGTTCTGATGACAGATATTTTTTCTTATTATTATAATGTATGTTTTTACCCATCTTTGTGGTGTATAATTCTATAATGCCATAGCTTTACCCATTTACTAAGCTTAACCTATAATGTTATCCTTTCCTAAAACCTAATCAAGTATGCAAGCTGTTACTTTCTGTGTTCTATTGATTTAATATGCTTCTAATCAGTACGTAAAGCTACAGGCCTGCAGTGTTAATTTTTCATATGCTTACAAAGTACCCTTTGATTTTCTGTCACACGTTAATTACAGTGTTTTGCCATTAAATAGAAAGCTTTGTGTAAACTAATTACTAGGTAATCATTGTCTACTCTGAGCTTGCTGCCTGTATCTTTTATTTTATTCAGAAAAGGCCCAGATCTAACAATTTAGAGAGAGAATACTTTGTGGCATTAGTTTTCACTAATTCATGCATTATTTTTGTTAAGAAGGCTGTGGGAGTTGTAATTGTTGCAGTATCTATGTTGTTAATTACCAGAATAAACAAGAGAAATGATGCCAAGGTTCATTGCTGAAGGCAGAGAGAGGGAGGTATAAATATTATATCTATCATCATGTGATCATGGAAGAGGTGATTGTTAAGAAAACACTAGAAGTATCACAGTTTCAGTCCTCCAGGGATTTTAGACCATCCAGACTAACATAACACTCACATTCTAGAATATTCAGTTTTCTTTATGGGTTTTAAATTTTGCAAAACAACTATATGGGTACAGAACCTGTTTTAATTACTTTATAACAGTCTTAAATATCTTTTTCTGAGAAAGACATGAATTTTTAAATAATTTTAAACTTCAGAAACAGAGATTCCTCATTTTCAGAATGTAAACTATAAAACTGAGCCAGTACATAAAAATCTACTGCCAATCATTAGCGGACCGGAGTTCCGCTGTGGCGACCCCTAACCGGGAAAAGCCGAAAGACACAAACAAACAAACTATAAAACTGTGTTCTTGAGTTCAGCAGCATCATAGAGGATTATGATCAGCTCACCAATCATAACCCTAAATTATGTGTTTGAGACATGGATGCCAAGAAATTCACCTGAGTGAAGCTCGAGAGGTGAATCTCAACATTCATGTTGAGAGCACATAATTTAGGTTTATGATCAGTGAGACAATCATAATTATTTGTAGTGCATGCAGCTTTATCTGCTCCATGTACTACTAGTTAAGGGAAAAAAATCACAAAGATTTTGTTGGCTTTCAAAGTCATAAAAGACTTAACGGACGTTGCCAGAAAGGCAGTGCAACTCTGCATGTCATGTTTACACTTAGCTTTAACACCTCTCCACTGTCCATGTTTTCTCAGAACATCCAGATTATTGCTTCATATTTTTATTTTGTTCCCCAAAACATCTGTCATTTTCAGGCAAACCATTCAGGATTGAAGTCACTAAATGGTGACATGCATCGAGGTTTCAGAGTCCGTATCATTAAGAAAATACATGCAAACACAAAATTCTGGTATTCTAGCAAATTTCTAAGTTTATTACAGGAACTTAGGGACATGTTACCAGAATAGACAGCAGGCAGAAACATTTTTTTTATTCTGCTGCTGTCATTTGCTTGGCTGGTCAGTACAGGCAGATTTTAAAGCCTAGCATGGGACCCAACCTTAACAACTTTCTCAGGGGGTGGTTAACATTTGTTAAGGTTGGGGCCATGCGCAATTCTGGTGCTTAACTGGTTTGTCTTTTTCTGAATATCAGAAAGTAATCTCCATGCACTAAAACATATTTGTATACAGTCTGTTACTTCTATGTGATAAGTATCTTAAAGTAAATTGGCCAGTAACTTGCTTCAGAAGTGATCTTAGAAACATGTATATACTTTTCGTGGAAGTCTGCTCTGTTATCCTACTTGTAAACTGCAGCAGTTTTGTAAGTTTTATAGCTGGCAGTGGCACAGGACTACAGCTAACTGAAACTCAACAACTAAGCACAAGCAATCATGCACACCTAATCTTCTTTCATGAGTTAGGTACTCAGTTATGTTAATATTTCATTCTGACCTAATATTCTTACAGACTGTAGTCTTCACTAATTGAAAAGTACATTAGATTACACTGATATCACAATACGTAAACCAATAATGTTGCATTATGTGATTAACCTGTGGAATTTGGCAACCACTTTATGTTTAGAAGCATCATGTATACACTTTGTCTTCCATCCACAGAACTACAACACCCCTCCCCCCAACACACACAAACTTAAATGTGGGATATGAAAGTCTTCTATTCTTCTTGTAGAAAAAAATTACAGGAACATCTAAACAATGTTAATTTAACCACCACGGAATTAATGTAATTTTATATTTATATTTGCTATTATTCAGTGGGTTTTGATATACATAAGAATGAAACATTCTTGCACCCCCTAAAGATTTATAATTTTAGACTGAATTTATATTGGCCAGAAATAATTCTGGTGGCTATAAAAGAAATGATAACTAGAGCAGGCACATTCCAGAAAAATAAACTAACTGAGGTGTTACGTATTTGGTTTGTTAAGTTTTGTCATTTTATTAAATAAAACATTGAATGAATTGATTTGCCTGGACTCCTCTCTCAGGTAATGCACTAACTTTACTGATGCTTTCAATATAAGTTCTGAAACAGGCAACTTATGTTCTGTTCTTGCCATTTATTGTACCAAAATATGCTTTCAATGGAAGATATGGACTGCTTGACCCATACAGTCTTTCTTTGCTCTGTCTACCACAGCAGATGTAGATCCACATTAGCAATGTAATTCTTTCCTCCTCACAAAAAAGTACAGGTATATAAATTGCACTTAACATAACAGTAGATGTTTGAATTCCTCACTGGTGCAGTAGCTATTGGCTGTTTGTGTTTGTATCCTGCCCAGGATACAACCACCAGCACTTCTTCAAAAAGTTCTGGCTTCTTCCCACTGCTATTCTCTTCCTTTTTCATTTTTCCCACTATTTTGGGGATTGCTATGATGAGTCTTGACATTTCACTGCAGAACTATCCTATTCAACATGTCTCTAACTGGTATTTCATGTTTACTTTGGGTAATTATTAGAGAGTTTCTTTTAGGTGCATCACCACCAGTAAGGGTATTTCTCAAGGTGTCCCTTTCAGGTACATTATGACTAGTTCTCTGGTATAGTTCCATCATTTCAAGTTCAGAATTTCTTGGCTTATTTGGCTTTTTCAACAGTGGAATTTGCACTTCTGGATTTAACAATTATCTCACTGACAAAGACCCTAGAGTCCCCAGCTCAGACATCTGTCCGCTATGTTGAAGTAGTCATTTTTCAAGTTTAGAGTTCAGGTACAGCCTAGCTATGTCCCCTGTTTCAATTTATTATGCTCCCAACATCTGTTTGGGTCACATATGGCCTCATCTCAGCAGACTTTTCTGCTATCATACCTGTCATCTCCCATCTTTTTTCTCCTTCTACTTGAGGTAAGCTGTTTGGTCTGATAAAGCAGGTATAGGATTCGTAGAATGCTTTCCATCAATTATTTGTATACAGATTTAATCCTTTGATCATTTTTTCTTGACTGTTTTCTAAGAGATATCCTTTGTCTGTAGTTTTGATTTTAGGGTGGGAACATTTGGTTAGATTTTTCTGTCCAACAGTAATTGTGCTGGACTCACATCAGTTGCACTGTGCGGAGTTGCTCTGTAAGATGTTAAGACAATATGTGAATTCAGTTGACTAAGAATTTTCTTAGCTCTCTGTAGTGCTCTCTTTGGCACCATTTTATTGAGAGTAGTGAAGACCTGACATTGTATGAACAAACACACACTCTTTAGTCAAGTTTTGCAATTTCTTAGATATAAATTAAGTTCCAATGTTGGCTATTATTTCTATGGGCATTCCCACCTTCAGAACATTGTTCTGAATCAATATATATTTTTTTGACTAGCAGTAGTGGGTAGGTAGATTATTTCAGTGTCTTAGAAGTAGTAATTTACCACCAACAATTATTTTTCCCATTGGATATGCATACTAGTTGCAACTTTTTGCCATGGTCCTTTTGGCAATGGTATAGTCATAGAAGGGTCTCTCCACTAAGCTGCTTATGTTCTGTACTGATCTGCTGCAATGCCACCATATTAACAATGTTTACATTTATACTTGGCCACCATGCAAGCATTTTTGCCCTTTTTTTTTCTACTTGACCAACACTTAATAACCTCGTGAATTTGTTTGAGGACTTCTGTTCTCTGCAAAGCTGGCACAAGAAGTTGATCTTGGTGCAATAAAAGAACGTCATGCTCATGCAATTTCTCTTCTATTCTAAAGACTTATACAGCAAATGCTTCACTTGTGTCCATTAATTAGGCCATCCATTTTTGACATATTCAATGATTAGGTCACATTCTTATATGGTAGCTTCTTTGAGAACGTACAATAGCCAGAGGTTGTTTTGCATGATTCTTTGCATGTTGTCAGTCATGTCTATTTTGGTATCAGACTCCATTAGGTAAGTCACTGTGATTTTTACTAGGGTATCATTTGTTAGTAGTTGCTTTAATGGTACATGCCCAGTTCTTTCACTGAACTGTCTAAGTCTCATCATGTTTTATCAAAGTCATATGAGTTGATGAGAGCCACCAGTAGTTTATGGTCTGTTTGTAGCTGGAAACAGTCTCGTCCCAGTAGGTGTTCAGATAATCATACACATGTCCATACTTCTGCTAGACATTCTTTCTGGATTTGGGAACATTTCCCCTTGGTTTTGCTCAACATTCAAGAACAGAAAGCAGTTGGCTTGAATGTGCCCTTATTGAGTTACATCAAGTCAGCAATTAGTGCATCATCTGGACTTCAGCGAAAATTATTTCAGTGATTCACTGAATTTACCAATGGCAAAGAATTAGTTGGCTTACTACTCAACTTTGCCCTTTTCTTTACTGTAATGCAATCTTGGAGTTGGTATATATAGTTGGGGGGTGGGGGGTGCAGCCCCCGACATGGGTGGGTTTGATTTACTTACATATCAGTCCGTTGTACTGCAGGGCAAGTATTTACTTGCCCTTGGTAAATTCAGCGACTCACTGAAACGATTTTCGCTGAAGTGCGGTCGATGTTTAGGTGTGCTCTGAAATCGCATTTTGACAAATGAATACAGACCAAGTTAGCAAGATGCCATCAGCCACTCATAAAACATCAATAACGTTGACTTTATATTTTTCTAAAGCTGCACTTTTCTTTATTTAGCTTGAGCCCTAATTTATTAATGGTTTGAAGCACAGTCTCTAGCCTTTCATCATGCATTTATATTTAGAGATCAAGCATGAGAATGCTATCTATTAGAACCATAAAATCCCATGGCCTCTTAACAATATTATATATATATATATATATATATATATATATATATATATATATATATATATATATATATATATATATACTTCACTCTAGAAAATTTCAGACACAGATGTAATCCTATAGGGTCTGAATTTATTGAAAGCATATGATGTTAACATAACTTTGCCCCTACTAATTGTGGTGTCATTTTTTCCAAAGTAGACAAGATAAATCTCTCTCCTTCTCTCTTTACTGCATCATTTAGTTTCTTTAAGTCAGTATATATTCTGGTTTTCTAGTTTTCCTTAATCACAGATGCAAATAGTGCGCACCAATCAGTATGTTCAGTAACCTTGTTCACTATACCTAGCACTTGCATTTGCCTTAGCTCAAGCTTCCATTTTAGAAAGAATAGGCAATGGTTCTCTGCTGGGTATAGTAAGTGCATATGGAGTATTACTTGTTTTTAGCCTTAATTATCTGGCTCATAATCAAGGAGACCAACATTACCACACACATCCATATTTACTTCATCAATTATGGCTATTTAACTCAATTCACAGTCCACAGTTTTATTCAGCAGATTATTTACATATGGATTCACAAGTATATAGACCCACAATTTGTGTGTGACCCTTCAACTCAGCCACTGCAAGGAACTTCCATTCTTCCATTAAAATTTTCTGTCAGGGCTACGTTTCCATTTTTGCTCTAAGCAAATGTAGGCATTTCAAGATGCTTCTAGAAATACCACTTGACATAACTGCAATGTTTGCCCCAGTATTTATTTTGAAGTTCATTGGAGTTCCAGGAACTGGAAATTTCCCATGTCATTTTTTCCCTTTTGTGTCTTGCTCATTAATCAATGAATGCAAAAAAGAAGACTCTTTTGCACTTTATTTTATTTTCTGTTCCTACTTCTTTGACAACTTTAACCTCACACACAACATCAAAATGTTCCCATTTTTATGGAGCGCTAATTAGGGCCCAATTGACAGCAGCTTTGGCACTGCAGGAGCAGGGGTGGTCTTGCTGGCTCACCCACCCTGGGAAGGATGGGTTTCTGACTGTGATACAACAAATCCCTGGTGAGGGGGGTGGTGCCATAATCACTTAACAGATTGCCATTATCATGCCGGCATTGAAGGGGCTTGAGCTAACTAACATTATGTGTGGTAATGCATGCGATATAAGAAGCTTTACCCATTTAGGGCATACAAAAATTGCCTAGCATGCAGAACAGATTATGTGATCCTGCTGACTGTGACACTCCATTTTTCCTTCCCAACTCACCACTGGTGCTGTCCCAGCCCCAGAGGATAGTAGCAGGTATATTAAAGGCAAAATTGTATAAGCAAGCAGTTGATGGCCAGCTAGAAGGCATGCAAAAAGGGGGCAAAACGGTTCCCAACTGATTACACTTTTTGCACATCTTGTTTCACACTAAACACTGCTATGAACTAGCATGCACTTGGCTGTATTTGATACATTTTACCAGCTTGCACTCATTCTGTTTGTCCTCAGTCATTTGCTTTTGACATTAACATACTTTATAATTTTTTAATAACGTACATCAAATCACTTCTAGCACCTTGGCTAAACAAAGCTTTCAAGGAAGTGACCAACAGATACAAAATACTGCTTTAAATAACAAAATAGTTAACAAGATAATTAAAAAAATTAAACATAATTAGATTAACTATTTTAAATTCATTTCCTTATTTAATCCCTTGGTTTCAAAGTGCTATCCTTTAAAATACACACACTTTCCTTTTGCAACACTACATATAAAAGCAAATGAGCATGAAAAGATTTCATTATAATGTGTAACAAAACAGTAGTTGGCAACTATCTATAATTTTTGCTGTAGCACGTTAAAAAGCATTCTCCTGTATGGGCTATCAGTTTAACGAATGCAATATTCCTTATGTGTTCCAGTAATCTTAAATTTAAGAACCTAATCCTAAAATTTCTTTTAGTCTCAGCAATATAGAAAAATCACAGGTACATTTAAATGCCATAAACCACACCAACTGAATCACAAGAAAAATTCCCTTTGGTATCAAATGGGACTGAATTAATAAACATCAAATCCTGAAATCAGTACTTTATAGCAAGAGCAGATACCATAAGCAGTGGTACTTAAATATAATTGAAAAATCAACCATGTTTGCAGCCAATAAAAAAAAAAATACTAGAAACCAATGAAGCAGAAAGATTCTGTCCAAGTTTTAAGGAAAAATAAGGAGAATGACAAACTATACTGAAAGAAAATATCTTCAATAAGTTTAATCCAAACTTTAACTATTTGAATAATCTTATCAGAAAGTGTGTTATATTCAGAAACAAAATGAAAAGAACGTCATGTCCAAAACTCAAAATATCGTAATGCTCTGTCTAATAAACTATAATAGCTTTTTTTTAACACTGTTGTTGTGTCATACAGCTTATTTGATAGTAAGCATTAACTATGCCTTTATATGAATAATCATGTTGAGCAAACATGGGCATGACCTTCCGATCCTCTAACAAAAAATCCACTTTCCTACTATAAATTTTCTAACCTGTAATAATTCACCATAGGGTAAAAGACTCTAACAAGCAGATAAGACGATGTCTAGTAGCAAGCAAATAGTCAATTGTTCCATTAGGTTTTTTATAAAGTTTAGATTGTATGTAACCATCATTAATAGCAATCAAAGTTATATTAAGGTAAACCACCTGCTTATTAGTAACTGGTCCAACAAACTGCAAACTAAATCTATTTAGCAGAGGAAATCTCACTGTGGTACAAGTCAAATCATCTATATGCTGACTATACTTTCTCACTTGAGTAAGAAAAAGTTAGAATTATAAATATACAAATTTTCAAACAAACCCATAAGACAGTTGGCATAAGCAGCGGTAAATGATGCCTGAATAGTAGTTCCTACAAACTGATAACAAATCTGATCATTAAATGTGAAAATAATTTGTACAAAAAATCAGTGAACTCAATAACATAAAAAGACATTGGGGAATTAAAAAAAAATACTTCAAAGTTTTCAAGCCATGAATTGTTGTCTATTACTGTATAAAGTTTGAACATTCAAAAGTAACCAAAATATCATTCCAACTAACTAACTCCTTATATTTGCATCAAAAATCAGTGGAATCCTTTATGTAAGAAGGCAAGGACACAATATGTTTATAAGTATTAAGAATAGGGCCAGGGTTATCCAACACACTGCCATAGGCAAATTTTTATGAATTTTAGGAATACAATAAAAATTTGGCATTCTATACTTATCCAAAATAGCTTTATAACATGCCTCATATTCAGAAAAAAAATCATCCAAATAAACATATTTGAATGTGAAAATTTAAATCAGAAATAAATTGTTCAAATCTAGACAAAGGAACATTAGTGTTATAATACTGTTCTTTATTCATAATAATGATATTTTCCTTCCTCAGATGGTTTAACAACAATATCACTTCTATTTTTCAGATCCATTAAAACACACTATTTTCCTTTAGTCAAATTTTATTGAATTAAATGTCAGCTTTTCAAAAATTCACAAAATTAATATTTTATCTCAAAATTTAACATAGCATTAAAAGTTGTAACCGTATTGTTATGAAAAGATGGAATAAAATTAAGTAACAACTGCACTTAAAACTTAAGAGGCATTTGCAATAAAAATGTCAACATTTATATAAGACACAGAATAAAATTCATCACCACTGGAAACAGAAGAAGATTCATTAAAATTATTCTATTAATGAAACACCTTTTTATTATACTTATAATATTTCAAATGCACTTTCCTTGATAATTTACAAATATTTGTTTGTAAACAATGCCAATGAGAAATCACTGTAGGAATAAAAGTTAAACCAACTTGTTAAACACAGAAAATGGCATCAGATAAGGAAAAAAGAGCAGAAAGATTAATAATTTTAACATTATTATAATCATGTCCATAACTGTCAGTAACAAACTGAGGAAGAACAATCTTTGTCACAGTAGAAGAAATTTGAACAGCCTTCTCTTTACTGTCTATACATTTTAGATGATGGTTGGTACCCTCCTTTACTAGAATTGTTAAATTGTCTTTAGGTCCCCTTTTCAAATGAATATCAGTAATGTTACCAAGATTGCTTTTTCCATTCAAGATTCCTTAGCATTCGATTGGTAATTTAGATGCCAAAACACCAGAACATCTATGTTTACTATTACAGCCAAAGGAATTAACAAAAATACATAAATCAAAAGAAACACATCAATTATGTGTCATGCCCATACATGCCTTTTGCTTATCACATTTCCATAGAAACACTTATTACGGCTGTAATCACCAATGTCATGCTGTATTTTTTTGTTTTCATTCAATTAATTCATTTTCAACTTTTTTTTACTTTGTCCCCTACACCAGAAATAATTTGTTAGATTTGGGTAACAGACAGCTGTTGTTTCAGTTTGTCATATGTAATCTTCCTTTGTCCTTACACAATCCCTCTCTGCTACAATCTGCATTTAAGTCATAGCACATTGATGGGTTGCCATTATCCTTCAAAAAAAAGCTATGTTCTATTCATTAGTTAAGTCAAAAAGAGGTGGTATGTTAAACATACAAACACTATATGGTGTAATATCTAATTCTATATATTTATTTATTGTAGCTGGATTGAAACAAACATTACTTTTATGCACCGTCATTTTTTAAAATTTTTTCACATAACTCATTGGCAGCAGAAAAGAGTCTACTCATTTTAGGATGGAAGGAAAAAAATAATTGTGCATTCCATCCCTCCATCTGATCTCAGAAAACAGGAAAGAAGTCCAGTGCAGTAGCCCCACTAGGGGAAACTTCAGAATTTCCATCTGCATTCCTGGAATCACTGTCATGCACATCTTAAAAAAATGGATCGATACTTCTTTGCTGGGAGTCATTTTCTGAACATAAACGTCTAGGTACATCCACTTTGTTAAAAAGTTGAATTACTGCCAGAAGCCATAAATATAATAAACAAACTAACTACATAAACAGATAAATAAATATTTTTGTTTTAGTTTGTTGTTTATTATATCCTGCTGAACATATTGAACACATAGTTTGTGCTGAACCTTACCACATCTCTTACAACATGAATATCTGCACTCTGCCTTTTAATTAACTTAAACTGGCAAGCTACCTCTCTAGCCTTTTCAGATATTAAATTTGGTTCTGACTGCTCACTGTCATCAGAATCAATAATAATTCCAAATCTGATTTGCTTACCTTTAGCAGCCAGCTCATATAAATGTCTCACAAATGTTTCAGCAGATTTAACACTACCTTGTACACACTTGTAAAACATGCAGTTTCATGAATTATATTTCTTTCTGGTATGAAATGGCCATAAAGTTAAGCTGTAACAGACTCAGACATTAGTATTTGCCCTTCAATAAAAGCAATTTACCACATAAATTGGCTCAACCTGTTTATCCACAGCATAAAGCATTTATTTGGATTTCTTATTTTTTATCTAGTTTGAATTTTATTCTAACCCTGTTTCCTTATTGGGAGACAAATGTCTGCAAAATAATAAAGGGCTCTGGTGGGTTGAATTTTGCCATTTTGTTGGTCATTTGGCTCTTTAGGTTGATTTGTGTTGGTTGGGAAGTTTTTAGGACTCTTATTATGCTAAAATGACAACAATGGCATTATTTTCAGGTATATGGCTTGATTTCTACATTGCTGGCACTCAAATTGTCTATTTCAGTCAAACACTTCATTTTCTGACACCATGTGACAATAGGATATTTCCTGCAACTGTTAAAGTGAATACCAAGACCAGTAGATGCAGCTGAAAGTACTTTTGATTTATTTTCTAGCCTCAGTATAAATACAGCAGCATACCACACTCATGCACATGACTTCTCCATGTTCAGACTCCATAGCTCCACATGCATCATAAGTAACCTCTCTTTCAAACTAGACAGACACAATCAGTCAAGTGTGGATCACACTGACCATCCAGTGATCTGGCACCACAACACTACCTTTCACATGAAATTATTCCAAATTGCAGATTAAGTTACCAGTCTTAGAAACTGGGTCATTTAAGGAAAGAACACTGAGGAGAAGATCTAGTAATATTCTCATAAATAAATGTCCTCACACATTCCGGTAATTACACAGTATCCGTTTCCTAAGCATGCTTATTAAAATGCATTACCTTATTTATGCATAGGCACAGTGCATTTTGAAAGACATCATCTGTGCAATATGGCATAATGGTACTGTAGTCATTTTTTTAATTATGTATTCAATGTATTGAACCAATGCAGTTTAGCAGGAATGCACTTTCAGGATTTGCCAAAGATCTTGGACCTCGGAAACTAAAGGATTTTTTCAGAGAAAATATCACATTCTGCAATCTGGCCTGACTCTAGTCCTAACATTACCTGCAAAGGTGATCTCATGCTATAGACTAGAAAGAATGCCTCTTTCATTCATGTCAAAGCACTATTGGTATTCCACAAGGTTTTGAACCTGATCTTTTTTTCTCAATGTTTGTAAATGACTTCTGACAACAAAATAAAACAGTCAAAAATTGCTATGAGTATGATGTAGGTCTTTTCAAGTTTACATTAGAGTTACAGCATCACAATTGCAGAGGGATGCTTGCAATATATACAGACAGCTAGTCAGTTGGTAACCATTGCATCTTAAACCTGACCAAGATCAAGGTTGTATAATAGGGCTCAAGAGTTTGAACATAACAATCATGTCTAATAGTTTTAGTGAGTTAGACACAATCAGTGAAATAAAATATCGTTGTAGTTTCTGGCTTAATACCAAGTTAAACTTCAATAAGCAAATACATCATGTTGCTGATAGGGTTCATAGAAATGTGGCACACTTGTAAGGCTTTCATCCTTTATCCTGAACTGAAGGTCTGCTGCTACAATAAGTGCTGTCTTTCTCATATTATCCATGGGACAATAATTAAGCAATGTTGTGGACACTAATTAGTGAAAAGTTGAAGGAAATTATCTGGGAGAAGAAGAAAGTAAGAGTTAAGAGTGATAAGCTGATCCTCCCAATACAGCAAGGTGATTTAGAATTGCCTGATTTGAAGGGATATTTTATTGCTATGCAGTTAAGGCTCATATACATAACACAAGAAAAATGTTATAATTCATAGTGGAAAGGGTGATGATGAATCAGTTGAAGCAGTAGGGGGAGTTCAAGAAATAAGGAGAGAGTGGGATTTTGAATGCAGATCTTTAAGAAGAACAATAACAACAACCATACAGAATAGTATATTCATAAAGTTTCAGAAAGTATTCAAAGAATTAAGTCAACATGGGAATGGAGAAAGCAGATTTTGCCAATAGAGATGACTGCAAGTAGCACTACAAAAACAGGCAAGAGAGTTCTGGAATTTACTTGATAAAACTGGCAAAGGAACCAAGGTATCAACAGCACATAACTAGAGAGAGAATGTTAATAGATGGGGATGGGCCAAGAAGACGTTTGGACTGCAAGGCAGAGACTGCCTTCCTAACCAGCAATTGATATCAGAGTATGGGCAAAAAGATAAGGGAGTCCTAAGTGAAAGACTTGCTCTGGTAGAATTTTTTAGTCTAATATAAAACAGTTGCTGCTGTTTAAAATGGGATAATTAGTATGGCATATAAATATTGCATGATAATTAGAAAAGTAAATCAGAGGAGTTTAGAAAAAGATTTTGAAGACACACTAGAAATGCAAATTTCAAGGGAACAATCGGAGGACATATGTATGGCTCCCAAGCATGCAACAAAGTCCAGAATGTTTAGGATTTTTGCTTAGAAGTGTTTGGATAGGTATTTCTATATTGTAAGCAGATGTCAAAGAATTTATCTACAGGTAGATTCCAAATGTTGGATGTGTGATAGGGAAGAAAGGAATAACGAGGAAAAAGAAGTTATGTCCTTACCATAACGTTCCATGTAGAGTGTTCATCTCGCCTTTGTTCTTACACACAGGTTCGGAGCCGATCCTCGGCTCCGAGTCAGCCGATTTGCAAAGCTCTGAATCTCAGAGAAGCTCGAGACCAGCCCATATCCCACAATCCTCCCTGCCATTACTCAGATCTAGTTTGCAAACAAACCAGACCAAAGGATCCAACACCTGCGGTGTTAGAAGCATACATTCTCTTTAGCCATTCAGAAACACTCTCTCACCATAGCAATAACTAATGGTCTAAGCATATATCCCATGATGCACGGGAGCATATACCCCACAAAGGGTCAAGACACGTCGATCAGACTCTAATCCTACCAGTTCTTCCAAATACATGGGGGGGAAAGGGAGGGAATGTAAGAACAAAGGCAAGATGAACACTCTACATGGAACGTTATGGTAAGGACATAACTTCTTTATGTAAGAGTTTTCAATCTCGCCGTTTGTTCTTACACACGGGTAGCGTCCCTAGCTCCATGACCCCGAGTGACTCATGGAAGAACGTTTCTAAGCACAGTGGAACCAAATAATGTCCTATCTTTGAAGACCTTGTCCACTCTATAATGAGTGATGAAAGTATGTGGTTTAGACCACGTGGCTGCTGCGCAAATAGTGTCCAAAGGCAAGCGAGCCGCATGAGCTAAAGAAGTGGAAACGGATCTGGTAGAATGGGCCTTAGGTTTGGTTGGTAAGGATTGGTTTGATTTAGAGTATACAAATGTTATACAGTCAGCAAGCCATTTAGATAGTGTACGTTTAGTAATTGCCATGCCCTTTTTATTGTCTGCAAAAGCGACGAAGAGTTGATCTGTTTTTCTGAAAGCTTTGGTCCTGTCTAAATAAAATCTTAACTGCCTGTGAACATCCAACTTGTGCAATATATACTCCAGTTTGTTAGTATGTTTTTTGAAAAAGGTAGGGAGTGCTATAGACTGGTTAATATTCGTAACTGAACATACTTTTGGAAGTAAAGATGGATTTGTACGCAGAGAGACCCTGTCTGGATGGAATATCAGGTAAGGTGGTCTGACCGATAATGCCTGCAGCTCTGAGACTCTACGAGCTGAGGTCACGGCGACGAGAAACAGCGTCTTCCATGATAAGAACTTTAGGAGGCATGACAAAGCAGGTTCAAAAGGTGGCAACATGAGTTGCGACAGCAGCAAATTCAGGCTCCATGGAAAGAAAGGTTTTCTGACAGGCGGTCTAAGATGGAAGGTTCCTTTCATAAAGGCTTTACAAAGTCTGTGAGACATAATGGGAGAACCTCCCTCACCAATATGGAAGTTTGATATGGCCGCCAACTGTACTCTTAGAGTGGAAGTAGAAGCTCCTTCGTGAAAAAGGATGGATAAGAATTCTAAAATTTTATGTAGAGGAGCTACCAAGGGATCTAAGTTTTGACTAGATGCCCAATATACAAAGCGTTTCCACTTACTCGTATAGAGCTTAGTAGTAGAAGTTTTATGAGAAGCAACTAGGATGTGTTGAACTGCCGGAAGGAGTAGATGAGACCTGGCTAGGCAGGGAAGCGGAGCAGCCAAGCTGCTAGTTTGAGGGACTGTAGAGACGGGTGAGGAACTCCCGACGAATGTGTCAGCAGATCTGGCACTGGGTCCAGAATCCATGGTTCCTCTATTTGATGAGCTCGAAGAAAGGGAAACCATATTTGACGAGGCCAGAATGGGGCTATGAGTATTATAGTCCTTTCCAGGCTCCTGGCTTTCTGTAGAAATCTGGGAATCAATGGAGTCGGTGGGAATGCATATAGGAGACCCGGGGGCCAATCGTGTATCAGTGCGTCCCTGGGGACATTCCCCGGAGGGGGTAGAAGGGCAAAGTAGCGTATGCATTTTGCATTCAATGAGGAAGCAAACAGATCACAGCAAGGCTGGCCCCATTTGCGGAAGATCTTTTCCGCCGTCTGTGAATTGAGGGAATACTCGTGAGGTAACAGGATGGCTCTGCTCAACCTGTCCGCAATGACGTTGGATGACCCCGGGATGTGCGTTGCTATCAGAAAGCGACCCGTGGACTCTGCCCATTGCCAAATTCTCATGGCCTCTCTGCATAACGGGTAAGACCTGGTTCCCCCTTGCTTGTTTATGTACCAGACTACAGACATGTTGTCTGTCTGAACTGCTACTGTTCCTAGAGGTAAGAGGGCTTGGAAGTGTTGCAACGCCAGAAACACCACCCTCAACTCCAGAACATTTATATGTAGAGTGTACTCCATGCTGGACCATTCTCCTTGGACTGTTCTTCCCTGAAAAAGCCCCCCCCCCCACCCTATCAGGGAAGTGTCCGTGGTTATTGTGGCTGTTGGACTGGGTAGAACGAACGGACGACCCACAGTGAGGTTCTGATCGCGCATCCACCATGAGAGGTCCCGTCTGCAAGATTCTGTTATCCTGATCTCGTGCGCTAGGGGTAGGTGTTGGAACGACCACTGCGCAAAGAGCAGCCATTGAAGAATCCTCATGTGTAACCTTCCCATAGGGACTGCAATTAGTGCGGCTGCCATCAGTCCCAACACTTTTAACACCAGTTTGGCTGGGGCTTTCTTGCTGACTAGAAGAAGTAGGACCTGCTGTTTGAGCATTGAAGCTCTTACTGGGGGGAGTTTCAGTAGTGTCGATCGTGTATTTGGATCTGCTCCGATGAAGGAAATACACTGTGAGGGCGATAAGCAAGACTTTTCGAAGTTAATGGATATCCCTAAGTGGGAACAAAGGCCGATTGTATAGTCTCTGGCTTGCAATAGGCGACGCTCAGTGGTGGCGGTGAGGAGCCAGTCGTCCAGATAGTGAAACACCCGGAATCCTTGTCGTCTCAAGTGAGCCGCAACTACTGCCATGCATTTGGTGAATACCCTGGGGGCTGAGGTGAGTCCAAACGGCAGAGCTCGAAACTGAAAGTGACTGGCCCCCAGCCGGAAGCGCAGGTGATCTCTGGACGGTCTGGCCATTTTGATGTGGTAGTACGCATCTTTGAGATCTATAGAGCACATCCAATCGTCCTTCTGTAAGAATGGAAGGATCGATTGAAGCATGACCATCTGGAACTTTATCCACGCTGAATGAATAAATCAATAATAAATTTTAACTCAGAAATTAATATGTCTTCTTTGGTGGTCATACGACAGGCACGTAGCCATGGGGTCATCTGCAGCTCCTGCTTTTGCTAATATCGTTATGGCATGGTGGGAATTGGATTGTTTTAAAGTTTTGAAAGAGAAATTTAATGTTTTTTTCTATTGTAGATTTATTGACGATTTATTGTTTATAATAGAGGGTAATATTGACACTGTACATTCATTTATCAATACAGCCAATTCTCTGTCTAGCTTTATTAAATTTACTTTAGGTGATGTTGGCATAGCAGCCAACTTTTTGGACGTACATATTTGGTGGGACAACGACGAGCAGGCATTTCATAGTAAAATTCATAGAAAAGCAACTTTTACGAATGGATATTTACATAACAATAGTGGGCACCCAGGATATATTAAGAAAAATATTCCAAGAGGGCAATTTATTCGTGCCTGTCGTATGACCACCAAAGAAGACATATTAATTTCTGAGTTAAAATTTATTATTGATTTATTCATTCAGCGTGGATATAAAAAACACATTTTAATTGATACAGCCTATGAAGTGTTTAATAAACGATCCAATCAATTTATCGCTATTTTACATGATGAGAAAATTGTTTTTAATGAAATCAATAGATTAGAAAATAATAATAAAAACATCATTTGTTCTTTGGATATGAGTTTAGACAGTTACAAAATTAAGAAAGTTATACAAACTAATTGGAAAGTGTTACAAGGTAATAGAGAGATTTTTGGAATTGTAGGAAATCAGCCACATTTTGCGCTACGCAAAACAAATACTTTGAAAAATATTTTTGAACACAATCAAAACAAAGAACTTGTTTCTGTTGGTAGGAAAAAAGGAATGTTTCGGTGTTTTAACTGTAAAATCTGTAGGTACATTTCAGAAGGACCTTTTATTGATATTGCCAGTTCCAATAAAATTATAGAAGTTTCAGACTTCATGAATTGTAACACCACAGGAGTAGTCTATGTTGGCATTTGTTCGTCTTGCCCTGCATTTTATGTAGGCATGACGACTAGATCTTTAGCCACCAGGATTAAGGAACATCTGTATGCCATTAAGGCTAAAGATAGTAACAATGCTTTATATAAGCATTCCATAATATGTCCCAGTTTTAATAAGTTTTTATTTTCTATTTTAGAAAAATGCACATCAGATAAGAGGGCGGGAGATTTCAAAAATTATATTGAGCAAAGAGAATGCCTGTGGCAGATTAGATTAAGGTCTGATATTCATCCAGGGTTAAACGAAAGCATTAATGTCAAATGTTTCTTAAAAGACCGTAAATTAAGTATTAATAAAGTTTTAGGTATTGATTTAAAGACTTACTTTTCATAAATGAACCCTTATGATTTGTTTTTTGAATATTTTAAGTTTCATTTATTGTTAATTGATTGATTGGAATGGCTATTTAAAGTGTTTTAGTAGTAGTATTTTTTTGTATTCTGATGAAGGTGTGACGAAAGCGGAAATTAAATCATTCTACGCTATTACCGGCTTCTTTGGAGTTTATACTGTTTGAACTGTTGCCTATACCGGCTACCTTGAAGTTTATATTGCTTGAACTGTTGTTTTAGCTTTTTAGCTATCGCACAACCGCAGGCTTCCATCTGCCTACCAGCGTTTTTCTTTTGTGCTTTTTGGGCGTCTTCTTGTGTTTTATAATTAAATAGGGTTAGGGAGGAACTTTGTTTCAAATGGATGGGGAGCCTATTTCAGGGAACAGGAATTCTCTGAGATACATATCTGTCTCTCCAGCATGTCCTACTTACATTGCAAGCAAAATTTAGGTGTTTATATCTAGTAGTTCTCATGCTGTTGGTTTTGCAGATGTTTATTTATTTTATTTATTTATTATTTATTTACATTTGTTTACCAGGAAATTCCGACTGGACGCAGGTCCTTTTTCAGAGGATGCCAGGGGAGAAAAGCTCCAAATCATGTACATGGTAAATAGAGATACAAGTTGCAGCAATAGTAAACAACATTACAGGCTGCTGGCTTTAATATAATAACAAGATACTGATTATCAACAGTATATACAGTAAATGTTGCAAGTTAAGATAGTTTATTGTCGTTTATAATATTAGTAACAAAGTTGTCAGACAAGATTTTAATGTATGTAAAGACAACTAGCTAATTCTGACTGTGGTTAGTAGTGCCAGTAGTATAGTTGGGATAAGAGCCTAGGTGTGTGTGTGTGTGGGGGGGGGGGAAAGGGGAGGGTGCCAGTCTGGATTAGAACAAGGACAAAGCCAGTGCAAATTTAAGTGGAATTTGAGTGCAGTCTTGAAAAGGCTGCTGGAAGGTAGAGTAGTTATAGAGGGTGGAAGATTGTTAAAAAGTTTAGATATGGTACATGAAAATATGGCTTATCCTGTTGAGTTTTTGGGTTTGATAACAGTGAGTTGATTTTTGTTGCTTGATCTTAGGGGCCTAGTGGAGTGATAGGGTTGGAGAAGGGTTTGAAGGGATGTTAAGGGGGTGGTTAATACGTTTAAGAGTGAGGGTGAGTTGATTAAAGTGAAGGAGTTGTGGGAGTTCTAGCCAGTTAAGTTCTTTAAGGGAGATACAATGATGGCTGCGGTAGGAGGTTCCAGTGGCAAATTTAGCAATTTTGTTGTAACAAGCATCCAGCTTGTATAGGTCTGTCTGTCAAAGGTTGGTAAGTATGGGGGATGCATAGAGTAGGGTGGAGATTAGCTGGGAATTGGCTATGGAGATTCTAGCCACTTTGGTTAGGAATTGGCGGCTTTGATATAATGCAACAAGTTTCTTGTGAACTTTTTTATTGTGAGAGATATGTGGGTGTCAAATCTAAGTTTGTTGTTGATTTCCACACAGAGTAATTTTGTGTGTTCTGATGGAGAGATGATGGTATTGTCTTTGGCGAGAATGTTGATGTGGGGGGTGTATTGAGTGGCTTTGGAAGGTTGGAACAGGAGAAGTTTTGTCTTACTTGGGTTGAGTAGGGGCTGAGCATTGGATAGCCAGAGAATGATTCCTGTGTGATTTGTTGTAGTTCTGGTAGAGTGGGGGCAGAGCACATGAGAGTAGAGTCATCTGCGTACTGTATAAGAGATGCTTGTGTGGTGGCAGTATGTAGGTTGTTAGTGAAAAGTGAGACTAGCAGAGGGCCAAGGATAGACCCTTGGGGAACTCTGAGAGTAACTGGGAGACGAGGTGATAGGTTATTGTCCCAGATTACTGATTGCTGGCATCCATGTAGAAGGAGAGGTTGGGGAGAGTAGAGAGTAGTAGCTCATGAGATACCATGTCAAAGGCCTTTGAGAGATCTAGAAATACGGCAGTAGGGAAAAGGCCATTGTTTTTGTGATGAAGTATAGTGTTGGTGAAGGAGAGCAGAGTTGAGGTAGTGCTGTGATATGGCCTGAAACCATGTTGGGTTTTGGAGAGGAGATTATTAGCTAGGAGGTAGTTGGAGACCTGGGTGTTGATAAATTTTTCAAGTGTCTTGGAGAGAGGGGAGAGGATAGCAATGAGGTGGTAATTGGAGAGGTCGGTGGAGGGGGTGCCTTTGTGGAGGGGAATGATGTGGGATATTTTCCATATAGAGGGAACATAACCTTCTGTTATGGAACAGTTGATTAGAATTGAAATTGGGTAGGCTAGTGTATCAGCTGCAATTTTCAAGTATTCAGAGGGGAGGTTTTCAGCTGCGAGTTTGGTGGGTTTAAGTTTTGACAATAGTCTTTTTATGTTGGAGGTAGGTACTAAGGTGAAGAAGAAAAGAGGAGTTGGGGGGTTTAGGGTTAGGAGTTGGGGCAGCTGTTGTAGGGAAGTGTTGTTTGTTTAGAGATGTTATAGTTTCAGTGAAGTGTTTGTTGAAGGATTCAGCAATACTGCTGGAGGAGGGGGGAATGGATGGCTGGGGGGTATCAACCTTCCCTGGGTGGAGGATAGTGTTAATAGTGGACCAGAATTGCTTAGGGTTGTGGTTGGTAGAATTTAGGATGGATTTATAGTAGAGGGATTTGTCTAATTTTATGTGCTTTTTGGCTTTATTGCGTAGTTCAAGATATGATTGCCTACCTGAGTAATTTTTTGTTAGTCGCCAGTGCACTCTGGATTTCATTAGGCTTCTGGTGGTCTTTTGTAGCCATGGGGCATGCCTGGATCTGACTTTGGCATTTCTTACAGGAGCATGGTTGTTTAGGATGGAGAGGAAATTACTGTTGAAGAAGTGGACAACCTCATCTAAGTTGAGGTATTTTAGTGGTGACCAGTTAATTTTTTGCAGGGAGGAGATGAAGGAGTTGGGGTTGAAGTTGGACTTGTTCCGTAATTGCCTGTGGATAATGGGCTTGAGACTGTGTGTGTGGTGCCGAATTAGGAAAGTGGGAGAGTGGTCCCTAGGACTGTCAGGTAAGCAGCCTGCTAGGTAAGAGTGAGGGGCTTTGTTGACTAGGATCCAGTCAAGTAAGGCATGATTGTTAGGGTTTTTGTTGATTTGGGTACGGGATTGGATGAGTTGAGTGAACCCATGGAGATTAAGGTGAATGTTTGGGAGATTGTTATTACAGGATAGCCAGTTGATGTTAAAGTCGCCGAGAATAAGAAGTTATGTACCTACCATAATGTTCCATGTTAGTTGTCTTCTTCTCGCCTTCTTTCTTGCTGGTTGGGTTCAGAGCCGATCTTCGGCTCCGACTCGGCCATTTTCTAAAGCTCGAGAGCTACTTACTGGCTCGAGGCCTCCCTATATCCCACAATGCCTGGCGCTAGATCCCCAGATCTCAACTGGAAGACCTAACACCATCACAATACAAGAGGACAACCGTCCCAATAGCAAGACTTCAGCTATAGGGCTAAAGAAAAGGTAGAGGACATAAATCGGTTAAGGCTCAGCCAGTGACAAGACTTGTAGGAGAACTCTTGTTGGTCCATCTAGGCTAGGGGGATGGAGGGTGGGACGCAAGAAAGAAGGCAAGAAGAAGACAACTAACATGGAACATTATGGTAGGTACATAACTTCTTAATGTTAAGTTGTTTCTCTCGCCTTCATTCTTGCTGGTTGGGACAGCGTCCCCAGCACCTTCATCCTGGGTGGCTCATCGGAACAGACTCTTGAGCACAATGGAACCAAAATCAGCTCTACTCCTAGAGGTCACATCCAATTTATAATGTGAAATGAAGGTATGAGGGGTGGCCCAAGTGGCCGCCGCACAAATGGCTTCCATTGGTAGTCTTGCTTGAAAGGCTACCGACGTAGCTAAAGCCCTAGTTGAGTGGCCTTTAGGTTTAGCAGGGAGTTCTTTATTTCTCAACTGATAAACAAGGGTAATAATAGAGGACAACCACCTGGATAAGGTTACTTTAGACACTGGTCGACCCTGCTTACCCTCCGCATAGGACAGGAAGAGTTGGTCTGATTTCCTTATTTGCTCAGTCCTATGCAAATCAAAACGTAATTGCCTATGAATGTCTAACTAGTGTAATTTGTGTTCAGCCTTGTTGGAATAATTTGGAAAAAAAACTGGCAGATCAATGGATTGATTCAAATTATTTTCGGAGGGGACCTTAGGAAGGAACGAAGGATTAGTCCTGAGTGAAACCCTATCCTTATGGAAAATTAGGTAAGGAGGACGAACACATAGGGCTTGAAGTTCAGAAACTTTCCTCGCTGAAGTAATGGCCACCAAAAAGAGGGTTTTCCAAGAAAGCAATTTCAAGGAACAGGAAGCTGCCGGTTCAAAAGGAGGCAGTATCAAGGAAGCTAGGATCAAATTCAAGTCCCACGGAGGCGGGGGATCTCTCACTGGAGGCCTGAGCAAGATTGTTCCTTTAAGAAAGGCTTTGCAAAGCTTATGGGACATGATGCTGGTTTCTAACAGGCCTGTATGGAAATTAGAGATTGCCGCTAATTGAACTCTAATAGTGGCAGAAGAGGAGCCTGCTTGAAAAAGTTCTGCTAAAAAGTCTAGAACGTTATGGACAGGGGCCGTGAAAGGATCTATATATCTAGCCTCTGCCCAGAAAGAGAAATGTTTCCACTTACTAGCATAAGTCTTCCTGGTTGTAGGTTTGTGCGAAGAAAGGATAATTTCACGCATTGAATTGGAAATACTGGGAATTCTGGCTAAGGTTGGAAGTGGAGCAACCAAGCAGTGAGGTTGAGAGACTGAAGAGATTGATGCAGCCTGCCCGACTGATGGATCAGGAGGTCCAGAACTGGGTCCAGATTCCAAGGCTGCTCTAGAAGGTGACGATGCAGGAACGGGAACCAGATTTGTCGAGGCCAGTAGGGGGCAATGATGATCATCCTGCAACCCAGCACGGTAGCTTTCTGAATTAATTTGGGAATTAGGGGAAAGAGTGGGAATGCATACAGAAGTCCCTGGAGCCAATCGTGAACTAGAGCATCTCTGGAGGAGTGTCCGGGAAGAGAGTGAAGAAATTGTCGCACTTGCTGTTGAGAGGAGTTGCGAAAAAGGTCGCAGCAAGGCTGACCCCATTTTGTCCGCTACTGTCCGATTGAGAGATCACTCATGAGGCATGAGAATAGGTCTGCTTAGCCTGTCCGCTATGATGTTGGACTTCCCAGGGATGTGCGTTGCTGTCAGAAACCGTTGAGAGGAGATCGCCCACTGCCATAGTCTGAGTGCTTCTCGACATAAGGGATATGACTTGGTTCCGTCCTGCTTGTTGATGTACCATACTACAGACATATTGTCTGTCTGAATTGCAATGGTCCCAGTGGGTACAGAGTTCTGAAGAGCTTGCAACGCTAAAAGCACCGCCCTCATCTCCAAGACATTTATGTGCAAGTGGTACTCGTGGGGTTGCCAGGTGCCCTGGACAGTCCTGCCCTGAAAATGCCCCCCCACCCCACCCGATCAGGGAGGCATCCGTGGTCACCGTGGCAACTGGAGGAGGAAGGACAAATGGTTTGCCCTGGGGTACTGATGAGGAGACCATCCACCAAGCCAAGTGGTCTTTGCATGACTGTGTGATTAATATCTTGTGAGACAAAGGGAGTTGTTGAAAGGACCATTGGGTGAAAAGCATCCACTGGAGAATCCTCATGTGAAAGCGAGCCAGGGGAACTAATATGATCACTGCTGCCATGAGACCCAAGGTTTTTAGGATGAATCTGGCCTGAATCTTTCTGCATCCTAATAATACCTGTACGTGTCAGCGAATGTCTGCCACTCTGTCTATTGGAAGTCTTGCGGACAGATCTTTCGTATTTAATCTTGTGCCTATAAAGGTTAAAGACTGACAAGGCGACAATGCAGACTTTTCGAAATTTATTGAGATACCTAGGTTGGAGCAAGTTTGGATGGTATAATCCCTGGCTCTCAGCAATTGATGCCTGGTGGTAGCAGTAAGGAGCCAGTCATCTAGATATGGAAACACCTGGAATCCTTGCCGTCTCAGGTGAGCGGTAACCACTGCCATGCATTTGGTGAACACCCTGGGGGCTGTGGTGAGACCAAAGGGCAGGGCTCTGAACTGGTAATGACTGGCTCCCAGCCGGAAGCGGAGAAACCTTCTGGAACGCCTGTCCATTTTGATGTGGTAGTACACATCCTGAAGATCTATGGAGCACATCCAATTGTCCGGACCCAAAAAGGGTAGAATGGACTGAAGCATGACCATCCGGAACTTCGTTCTTTGAACAGGCTTGTTTAGTCTGCTGAGATCCAAAATGGGTCTCCAGTCCCGTCTTTTTTGGTACCAAAAAGAACTTTGAGTAAATTCCGGATCCTTGCTGGTCTGCTGGGACTTGTTGGATGGCCTGTTTTTTTAGCAGTTTTGAAACTTCTTGTACTGCCTGTTCCCTTAAACTGAGTGGAACATCTGGGATGTGGTTGTTTGATTGTAAGGGGGTGTGGACAAAAGGGATATTGTAACGTCCGGATATGATAGACCGTACCCATCTGTCTCAAGTGATGAGACACCAGGCTTCTGGGTACAGAGACAACCTTCCCCCGAATGCTTCCGAAGGCGGACAGCCAGGCAGCCCCTCAGGGGTGCTGGAAGGGCTTGTCAGAGAAGGATTCTCTGCTGCCCTGATTCTGTGGACCCCCTCTGCCCCGTGGGCAGCGTCTATTGTTGTTCCCTCCTCTGCCTCTGGAGGGAAACTCGCCACGTGTGTCAGGAACGGCTCCCTGGGGTTTCTGGAACCACATCTTTCCACTCTTCTGACCTTTAGGGTATGGTCTAGAGGGAGTGGAAAAATGGACTCCCACAGCAGAGAGAGTCTTGCCTTCCTGCTCACACCTGGTAAGGGTATCTTTCACCTGAGGTCCAAACAGAGCCGAACCATCAAAAGGGGTGTTGGTGAAAGACACCTTGAAGGGATCAGCGAAGTTACATAACCGCATCCAGGCATGTCTTCTCAAAGCCACGCCTGTGCCTGCGGCCCTACTCGCCCCATCAGCCGCATACAAAATGAGCCGCATGCAGGAGTTGACGATTGAATTAAGAGTTGCCAGCTGGGAGTTAATCTTGTCTTGAGCCCCTGCAGCTGATGATCTTGCAGGGTATCTCCTAGCTCCTTGAGGAGATCCCTCTGAAGACGGGTGAAGTGACACAAGTAATTCAGCGACCGCATGGAGAAGGTCACTGAGGAAAACATCCACTTCCCATATCTGTCCATCATCCTAGACTCTTTATTAGGGGGATGGACAGGTACAGAAGTGTCAACCAACTCCTTTTTCATGGCAGCTGCTACCACCATGGCATCAACGGGGACACCCTTTGTCAAAAACTGTTTATCTTGAGGGGCCGTAATAAACTTAGTGGGCCTGCAGGGGGTTGGTTCCAGTATGTCTGGGGCTGACCACGCCTTCCAAGCCACTACTTCCATCAATGGATCAAAAGGTGGAGATACCCTGGAGGTGGAGGGGTGAGAACCAAACGCATCCAAGTATACCGACTCGTCCTCAGAAGGGTTAAGGGCAGTCCAGTTCCCCCTCTGCTTAAGGATCTCAAGGATGTCTGAGAAAGAGACATCCTCAGAGGGGGATCTTGGGGACCCTTCCGAATCCTCCAAGTCAGTATCTGATGTGACAGACTCAGGGGAGTCAACATGTTTCCTCTTACATTTCCTCTTTCGAGGGGGCTCCTCTGAAATCTCAGGGGAGGCCTCAGAAGAGGAAGATACACCCAGTGGGGTGACCTGGAGCGTTTGATCCTCTCTCTTGGGGTTTGGAGGAGGAGCAGAGACTGAAGCAGGCACCCTGGGGGGAGGAGCTGAAGGGGCTGATCGAGGTGCAGACTCAGAAGTCATTACGCTCCTCATGACCTCGAAGGAGCCCCTGTCCAGCAGAGAAGAGGGCCCCCACTCCGAAGAGACAGGAATCCTCTCTGGCACAGAAAGGGATGGCTCCGAGGCTGATGTAGGAGCTGAAATTACCTGCGCTGAGGCTCTGACAGGGAGAACAGGGTCAGACAAGGGTCCGATGCCACTCGCCCCCTCGGAGCCGACGAGGAAGTCCCGGCGCCCAGATCCCTCCAAGGACGGAACCATTGAAGAAATCGGAGCAGACGACGGAGCCAAAAGGGGAAGCATCAGCACCAAAGTTTCCAAGATCCGAGCCCCAACAAGCTCCGGCTCCGAACTGACAGGAGGAGTCGGAGGAGGAACTACTCAGAAACAGGAACAGCCACAGCCTGATGAGGAGGGCTAGCTAACATTTTAGCCAGGGCCTGCGATTTGAGGAGTCCACTAACCACTCTCTCCAAGTCATGATTGGATAGCCTTGAGGACCGAGAAGAGTGGGACCCATGGCTCCGTTCAGACTGTAGCAATGGCGACCCCGGAGCCGAGCAAATCGATTCTAGGGATGGCGACCTAGATCACTTATGGCTCCCTGACGGCTCCGACACTAAGGTCGGAGCCGAGTGAGATTTTGATACTTCGGTTCCGGCCGGAACCGAAATGGAAGCAGACGCTCCACCTGGCGACGGCTCCATACTGGGAGCCGACGGCTTGGTGGGCTTAGGGGTTTTCACTGGCTAAGACTTCGCCGGAGACCCCTCGGGTTTTAGTAACCCCCTGAGAATCAACTTGTTCCTATGCTCCTGCAGGACTCTCGGACTAAAGGCATGACATAACGAGCAAGAGTCCTGCAGGTGTAGGGCACCCAAACAATAAACACAAGAAGTGTGACCGTCTGTCAGAGACATTTTCTGACAGCACGAGTCACACTTCTTGAACTCTGATACCTTGGTATCCTTTGACATGGTAAAGAAAAAGGGATACCAATAGAGGAATGTTAGACTAGTGCAAAGAAACACACACAGTCACACACACACACTAGACCCACACCTTCACACAAAAAATTAACAAAACTAAGAGAATTCTATCTTAAACTACAAAGGCTAAACACTGCTTCCTACTGGAAAAAGGATTAAAAAGGGAAGGGGATAGCCTCTAATTTAAACGGCCTACTTAGGGAGATAGAGGGGGGAGGGGAGAAACTCTCTAAGTAAAATGAGTTTCCTAAAGGGCAGAAACACAGGAATACTAAGACTAATCTAACAGTACTACTCTACTTAAACAAAAGAAAGGCTTGAAATATATACACTCAAAATTTAACTTCTAATATTACAAAAAGAAGAATACGACCTGAGCCAGTAAAGCGCAACCTCGTAGCTGAAGCGGCAAATGAGATCTTGGGATCTAGCGCCAGGCATTGTGGGATATAGGGAGGCCTCGAGCCAGTAAGTAGCTCTCCAGCTTTAGAAAATGGCCGAGTCGGAGCTGAAGATCGGCTCCGAACCCAACCAGCAAGAATGACGGCGAGAGAGACAACTTAACATTGATGGTTTCCTGGGGTAGAGATAGAGTAGCCCAGCTCATGAGATTTTCTAGGGGAGTAATATTTTGCCCTGGTGGGAAATAGCATCCTATGATATTGACTGTTTTGTTTGGGTTTAGTTTGAGATTGGCATAAAGGATTTCTTCATTGTTGTGGTGAGGGGCAGATGAGTTCAGGAGTTGAATATTGAGGTGGTGTTTAAATATCAATGCTATACCACCTCCTTTTTTGGACAATCTGTCTAGGCAAAGGATGTTGTATTCAGGTGGAAGTACTTCCTCACTTTTGATGTGAGGTTTGAGCCAGGTTTCAGTTAGGAAGAGAATATCTGGGGAATATATGCTTATGCTGGCATGTGGTTCTTGGATTTCATTGCATATGCTTTTGATGTTTAGGGACATTAAAAGTAGGTCTGTTGTTTTCTTGTTGGCTAGGAGTTGAGTTGTGGGGGGGGGGTTTGCTTGGACTAGGGTTTGTGGTTGGGTTGGATTTGGGAGGACCAGGGTTTGGATGGATGTCTCCAGCGAGGGCTAGTTTACAGAGGGTGTTTAGGATATGTTTTATATACAAAGCAAATTGCTTATGGTATCTTAGTGATATTTTATTTTTGAGTGTGTTAGGTGTTTGGTAATGGAGTGTGTGTATTGGGAGGATGTTTTTGGTGGCAGGGGTTGTGTAGTTATAGTTTAAATGTTTGAGGGAGTGTGTTGTGAGAGTACAGTGGAAGTTGTTGGGGCATGTGACTGTGGAGCCTTGGTAGGATGTAATGTGAGCTAGAACTACACAGGTTAGGACTGTTATTATATTAGGTAGTAGCATGATTGTGTTAGATGTAGGGGGAGGGGTGACTAGTGGTGTAGCCTAATTGGTGGTAATTAGGGGTAGGGTTAAGGCTATGAATAAATGTAGATGTACTGGGGGTGGGTGGGAATAGGGGGTAAGGAGGGGAGCAAAGTGAGCGTAGTGAATGGAGCGGGCTAGAACACCCCAGGCTAAAGATTGCAGGGTAAGTGTCTAAATAGCCAAATTGTTAGGAGTTATTAGAATCTAGTAGGAGAAAACAATCTATAGACCTGATTTCAGATGTGTCCTTTCTGGGTAGATACCTAGTTTGAAGCAGACAAAAAGTGGCAGTTTAAGTACCTTTTTGCCTCTATTTTACAAGTGGGCAATTCCAGTGTATCTACTGGGTTATTTTTTTTCGCCTAGATCTTTATCTTGGTTTACTGATAATTAAAAAGAAAAAGTTAACTGGGGAATGTATTTACATCTGATGGGGGTGGGGGAGCATCTGCTGTCCCTAGCCATGGGTAGAGCCAGTTATTTCTGCTTTAGACCAGGTACTTTCTACAGTAACAAGCTAAGAGGGAAACATAGCTACACACCTACAGTAACTTATTTTCTTTTTAAAGCCCTTGAGTCCTTGTGGCTGGTTTCTTCACTGCAGATGTGGCCAATGGCCAAGAATTCAGCAAGTGGGGGACTGAAAGAGAACCTGTTCGCAGGGACTGGGGTCAAGTAACTTATTTTCTTTTTAAAGCCCTTGAGTCCTTGTAGGACCGTGGTCAAATGAGATACACCACGAGATACACCACGAGCTGAAGTGAATTGGCAGCTGCTGTGATGTACAAAAGGTTCATCAGGGCTTGCACCAGGGATGCCTTATATGTCAGCGATATATCACCTCTCAGTAGTGTGTAGGAGACAGAGTATAAAGGCAGAGTTTTGAGGTGATCCACAAAAAACATTATGTGGATATTCCAATTATTGCATGTGTCTGGTATGGTACATACCACACAGGGCATTATACCCAATGATGGGTCTGATGCAAAATGAGTTTAGAGGTACAATGACTGTCCTGGACCAAGATGTCATGCCCTTACTTATAAGTTGAGCAACACAGAAGGATTTCCTTACTGCCTTGAACACATGCTAGTCAAAGGTCAGGTTACTATCTACATGTGTTTCCAGATTCCTGACTTGTGGATCAACTTTTAGCAATGTTTTATTGATAACATAGTTTCCTGGAGTGGACAACTTCCTACTAGGTACTAAAATGCATTTCTTGGCCTTCAGTTTTAAGCCAAGGCTTTGGCACCAGTCATTTGTCTGTTAGACCCTCTTGTAAGATGTCTGCATCTTGGGGGATCCTATGACTGCTCCCGGTTTGCAGTCATCTGCTTAATTCCATAAGTTTGTTAACAGTGCCTGAGTGGTGTATTGTATCAAATGCCTAGCCAGGTCAAGGTAGGCAGTATGCACAGTGTTACCCCCACCCATGGCCCTGGTGACCTTCTCATCAGGTGAAGCAGGCATGAATTTCCTTTGACAAAGCCAAACTGGGATTGATTCAGTGTCTGAAGGTCTCCTTTATCTTATTTCTTGTGTTCTTATGTTTTTCTCTGTTTTGAACTCTTTAACATGACACTCCGTTCTGTGTCGCTAGATCCCTTAAATAAGATGCATAGGCTTCCTTTTTGATGTAAGTGATTGTGTCATTCTTACTTCACATTTAGACCCTACTACCGTCCCTCCTTACGATGCACTAGCATGTTTCAGGAATACCTCAAGGCTAAGTACCAACTGGTTCAAATTACCTTGTAGTTAAGGGGTAAGAGTACCCTGGTTGTGGAAACAATGGAGCTCTCAGTAATGGACAATGAAGTCCATCTGGGTCTCCTGCTATATAGCTCTTTAGCCATGATGATTGTTGGAAACCATAAGGATATGATGAAAAAACTAGGTAGTCTGCATTAGAGCTGGGTTTCTCACTACTTGCCTCTTCTAGGTACAGTAAGCTACTATGAAAATGATGTCAATGCTGAATATATTTGGGATGTTGTAAAATCTTCTGCTTCATTTTCTCTTCTCATCTTTTAGTAAGAAAATACTAAGATGTTTTAGGTTTTTTGGGGTGATAAGGAATCTACCTTTAGTAGGTCACTAATCCACATAAAAGTAAATTGGTGTCTGGATTTTCCATGAGTGCATTTTTTCAAATAAATGGTCTTCTCTGTGAAGGTTATTATTATTTTTTTTTTTATTATTTTGGCCCAGAGTTCCTTCATGTTAGATGAGTGGTGTACACCTCTTGAAGTCCCTCCTAACTCCAATTTGGTAGAACATTTTGCACAAAGGGGCCTACCTTGTGACATTGCCATGAAGTATATCATTCTGTATGTGCAAAAATGTATGTAATGTTGCAAAGCTAATGAGATACTGCATAATAAAGATGTTGGGCCTTAATCTCTGAAAGGCTAAGGAAATTCAGATAAGGGGTTGATAAGACTCCTGTCCTGGGAGGAGTGATAAGGGGACTAGGAAGATCCAAGACTTGCATGCTCAGGGATTTTTAGCTTTGATACTTTTCACACTATGACAGTCACAAGTAGGTTGTGTTCTGATACATGGTCTACCACTTAGACTCAAACATGCCACAGACTCTTGCTAGAAAATATTCTGTCCCTGGTTGTTGTCTGTGGTGTGGAAAAGACAGAATAAATATCCCCAATTTGTAGATGGAGCAAAGTTGGCCCCTATACTGCTTTGAAACAAAGCAGACACTTTCCAGTTCAGTTTTACATAAGGGCACGGTGAGTATGATGTATCCGAGGACCTTATAGAATATGGCATTCAATTAGTGGGACAAGATGGAAATGCTGCCATAACACTTGGAAAGTCTCTCAAGATGCTCAGTAAAGACACTTAACTTAAAACTTGGATGCCTGACCAGCCACCAAGAGGACTTAACTGTGACTACTTTGTAGAAAGGCATGTACCAAATGACATGTTTTCTTACTAATATTTAAGATATATACCCCAATATAGTTCATTCCTCTTGAAGTACCTTGCATTACTGCATACTCTGATTAGCTACAAAAAGCATGTAATGGGTCTTTTACACCAAATCATATTTTTATGCACACTCAACATACATGTCAGTGACTACAATGTTTCAGTCTTTAGAACTATTATAAGCTCTCAAACTGTATCTATCAATATTTGCGTGTGTGTATGTGTATATATATACCTTGAAATTCATATGGTCGAGACTATATGATCGAAGTTTCGGAATTTCGAAATTCTGAACGGAGATCTGCATACAGAGCAGAACGGGAGATTTCCCTTTTCATCACTGTAGTGCAATCTCGGAGTTGGTATATTTAAGTAGTGGGGGTGTGAGGGGTGCTGGGGGACTTCCCCTCCTGCAGAAATGTTTAAATAGTTGTTTTTTGGGGGGAGGATTTGTTTTGGAATTTCGAAATATATAGGTCTGTTCTCTCTGCACTACTGATCTTTCTTTGGGGATAGTTCAGGCTGTGTCAATATTGTGAAGATGTAGCAGAAATATGTTTTCCATGTTAGAATATTTTCTTACATGGCTTTAGCACACTTTGTACCTATGTGCTTTCTCAGCTTGTATTTATCTGGACCAGACTTTCTTGTTTTGAAGAGCTGTAACTGAGCAGATGAGAGGCTGATAGTCAGCAACAGAGTACTCCTATATTCCAAAGTTGAATGATGGCAGTCCCTGTAGCTAATGCTGTTGTTCCTTTTATAAGATTATTCACTGTCAGAATAGTGTTCTCTACCCATTTTCACAATCAAATGGTCTTGTCATCTAATGACTGAACTTTCACTGTTGTTTACACTTCTTAACTTCCAAAGTCTTGAATTACTGACTATTATCTCATATGAAATCATCAGGTATGCCTTGTCTTGAGAAGACAGACTTTAATGCACTTAGCAAACTGCCATCCGTACTACTTGCTAATCACTTCGGATACCTGTAACAGCCCATGCATATCAAGCACATAGTTACTTTAAAATGAAACAAGTATGTTCCCACACAAGGGCAATGATTCTTCTTATGGATTATTATGACACATATTACACATATATTTTTGTACCACTTTCCTGACATTTCAAACCAATATATAGTATCACATTCTTTTCTTGTACTTCATCATACTTTAGGGTTAATTGAATTATGTAATCTCTCAAGTACCCTTTTTCTCAGCTTATTAGGTGCAATTAACTTGGTGGCTTTGAACACTAAGATATGGACACAGCTTACTTCTTCCCTGAATAAAAACTAAGACTTGATTTCCTTTCTCACTGATGAGTTTTGTTCTGTCAACCTGTCCCTGTCATTTAATTTAGTGACTGCATCTCAAAATCAGTGCTAGTAAGTCTGACACTACAGTTGTGGTATTGCTGGAAGATTTTCTAGTTGCTCTCTTAGTAACTTCTCATTCTGTTCCAGTAAATATGGTCCATTTAACATATTTGCTATAAGCAGCTCCCTCCCTGACTGCATTTCATTTATAATTCACACATCTGCTGAATGACAAGCATCTTCTGTAATCCCAGAGGTGCCTGTAGAAAAGACTTTCTGTAGAAGTTTTATAAGGGTTAATGGTCTGTTCTGACTTGAACAAACATCTTTGCCATGAATGAGATTTATAAACATTAATGGTCTGTTCTGACTTGAACAAACTTCTTTGCCACAAATATATTAGCAGACTTTGCACATCTACACATGTTTGCTAATACCTCTTTATCGCAGTATATTTATTTTGGGTATCTGTAATATCTTGGCCAACACACAATCATTCTATTTTTTCTCTTAAGGCCACATGGTCCTATACTATTCTGATTTTGATGTAACTGTAGCACACGTGGTTTATTTAAATCAAAGCATTCCAACATAGGTACTTATATTACTACTTTTTTAACTATTATAAATCTTTTTTCCTGTTCATGGCACCACACACCTGGCAACACCGTGCTCCAACATCTTTGCCAAAAGTATAATTTTCCAAAACATGTTAAGTATAAGCTTTGCAAGATACTACATCATTTACAAATATCCCATTAATGCCTATTATTTTCTAATTTTGACATTTGCAGTATCAGCTCTGGCATTCTCTGAGTCTGGCTTCCATCCTTCTGACATTATAAAATGACTCACAAATTCTAGACTCGTTACTATTATGAATTAAAAATTCTACTCTATTTGTTTCAGTAGCTGTTTTCAGTCTCTTATTCATGTTCTTCAGTCTAATCACAAATTAACAGATCATCAGTTATGTTCTCACCACTTTCTATGCTTTCAATTACTTGTGTAGCTGCACTTTAAAATATTTCTGATGCACATTAGATAAACAGAAATCTCAAGGATATTTTCTTAAGGTAGAGTGACTACATACAACTCAGGGGGTTTTCATTTAGTTTTATCTGCCATTCTTCCTGGTTAGCACCTAAACAAGAAAAGAATTCAGCATCCAGTCTCCCTACTCATTAACCATTCCATCTCTGAACAATATGTTCCTAAACTTTGGAAGCTCTCCCACATCATTCCCTTGCATAAAGGAGGCACATCCACAGAATTATCAAACTACAGACCAACTGCTACCCCCCCAAGCAAAATTCTAGAAAAATGCATACATTCACAACTACTGACCTATCTACTGCAAAAAAACATTCTCTTCAACTCCCAGCATGGTTTTAGACCTAAGCACAACACCACAACCGTTCTCCTAAGCTTCACAAATTCTGTAAACCAGCACAGAAACAGCAGCAAACTAGTATCATCCATTTTCCTGGACATGTCAAAGGCTTTTGACACAGTATTCCATCAAAAACTACTCCATGAATTAGCCACCATTAGTCTCTCCCAATCAGCAATCACATGGTTTCATAGCTACCTGCCTAAAAGTCAACAAGCAGTGAAGTGGCAAGATGAGATCTCAGCCATGATGCCTGTCTCAGTAGGTGTCCCACAAGGCTCAATGCTTGGGCCACAGCATCCAGCCAGATAACAATTGTGCAATATGTAGAAGATTCCACTGTCATGTGCACAGCTCCCTCCCCCGAACTCTTGCTTAGAAACCAAACAGCCTTCACAAACATAGAACAGTATCTTACAGAAAACCAACTCATACTAAACCCAAACAAGACAAAACTCATGATACTCACAAATAACAGAACTCCAGTACCCCATCCCATTTTTACATCTATAACAATACTGAAATTGAACCAGTTGACAATACCAAGCTCCTAGGTGTCACAACTGACAATTCACTAAAATATGACAAACACATAGCCCTTTCCATTAAAAAGGTCCACGTTAAACTTGGCTCACTGTATAGCGCCAAACCATTTCTCACTCCAACCACAAGACAGTCTATTGCTAGAACACATCTTCTATCCAGTATACTATATCTACTATACTATATGCTTCTCCTATCTCCACTAACCTTAGAAAATACAACCTAGCTAAATTAGAAGCCTGCTACCACAAAACAGCTAGATTTGCTACCAACCTCTCCAACTGATCACACCACTGCACAGCCCTAAAACAACTAAAATGGCTTGAATTACCAAATCTGCCTTCACTCAACCAACTTACTATTGCCACACCATTATACACCGATCTGACAATTCCCGTAAAAACCTAGTACAGCCTTACTCAACCAACCAAACCCTACAGTCATCCAACAAACTACTGTTAAAATTCACCAAAGCCAACTATATTTTGTAGACTCGCTGTTCTCAAACTAAATAGCAAAAACCTGGAACTCTATACTCCAACATATACACAGCACTACCATAACCTCCAAATTCAAGCTACTTCTCAAGGAACACCTAAATAACAAATGCTCCTGCACTACCCCTGGAAGAACAGGACATGCCTCCCCCCATCCTAACTACTCACTTACTGTTTTTCCATAGCTCTTTTTTCCAATCTCCTGACTGATGTGATTCCCATATACCATTCACTTGACTCAGCTACAAAATGATACGGTTTATGTTTTACAGTTTACCTTTGTCTTACCACAACACGCTATGTGTGATAATAAGTTAAGCTGTAACAACGTAGTCTGTATGCAATCTATTCTTGTAGACATGCTTGTAATTTACTACATTTGTGAATCTCTATCAAGATGTTATAATTATGTCTAAAAATTGATTCATGCTTTACAAATATATGTATTCTTAATGTATCTACTATACTGTATGGAGCTTTTCTCCTTGGGCCTCCACTAAAAACGGGCTACTAGCCCCGTCGGACCATCCCGGTAAACAAATGTAAAATAAATAAATTTGATAAATTCAAACTGCTTTATTTATTGTAAGCAACAAATAATGCTTTCTTTAATCACTTTACTTAGATCTTCTGGACTGCGGTGGTGGTGCTGTGGTAGCATTGTCACCTCACAGTTAGACATTGCCCATTCAATTCTCAGATAGAGCGTCTTCTATGTGGCGACATGCGTGAATAGGCGTTCCTTCTTTGAAGGTTGTGCGTTAGGCCCGGCAAGCCAGCATGTAAAAATCTACTGCCAATCATTAGTGGACCAAAGTTCCGCTGTGGCGACCCCTAACCGGGAAAAGCCGAAAGACACAACAACAGCAACAACAACTTAGATCTTCTGGATCATTACAATGTGTGAATCCTACAACAGTCACTATACTCTTTCTTCATGGCAGCTAATCTTTCCATTCACTTTAACTGCTGCTCATTTTCACTCCTGAAAGCTACTGACACTTTCTTTGGAGCATATATTACTAGAACAGCATCCAAATTTATCTCAAAATGATATTCTCTTGGCAAGTTAACAAACCATAAATCATAACTGTCATGCGCAAAACTTTTTATGGCTTTATATGAGATAGTTCTGTGATTGTGCAATTATTCCTGTACACATCTAGTCTGCTCTTGTATGCTCTGAACATATTTCACTATATCCAACATATGACAAGTAAAATGAGCTTTCATGAAAATTACTTTCCTGTTCTGGGTACTACTGTGTGAAACAGGAATGTTTATTTTCAGTTTTTATATTCACATGCCAAAAGTGCCTGACTTGGTGTCTTTATCTAATGCCCTAGGGAGAGTGTCAGTTCACTGATAGCAATTCAACCAAATGCCTTTAGATAGAGGGAAGCTGCCAATACAGCTATCACTGACACTTTGGATTGCTTTTTTCTCCACTGTTTAGTGACTTTGGAATAGGATTATATCAATTTATGGGCTATGAGGTATAAGAGGGCTTGCCCTCCTGCAAAACAAAATATTCCTTCTAGAATCACTAAAAGTTGTTTCTGCATTTTTTTTTATCTAGTGGCATTCAGTAGATTTGCTTTTGATGGCTCAATATGCTTCCATGTCCTGAATAAGCCAACAATGTGTGTAATGCTTTATTTCTATTGTGCTTCAGAAGTATTTTCTGACAAAATATTACTATCTATGCATACATCTAGTTTAAATTCAATACTTCATTAATTCCTTCACTTCATTGTAAACATTCATGAAGCCAGACTAAATGCTTGTCTCCCAGTACTGCCAATACTCCTGGATTTCGCAGAATCTGCTCTTTCCAATTTAACTGTGGTGATATTTTGCATTCATGGTTTTCCTCAGCAGCAAGCACATTCCTTAAAACACTCTTTCCTCCTTACACATTTCTAAAGAATTATCACTTTTACTGCAGCTTCTGCAAAACTGACAGAATGCTGGGCACTTCTTCCTCTTTTGCTTATGTCCAGCTAGTACATGAGTCAAGAATTTTAAGAACAGTATACTTCCTCTACACCTCATAATTCTCTGTCTATAATGCATTTCAGTGTACTACTTGATGCACATTGTATTTCACACTATTCCAGTTCTTCAGTTAATAATTTTAACTTCTTATTTGTTGTTTATTTACCTATTTATTTTACTTCGTTAGCCAGCTAAGTGGTTTGGTCAAATGACTCTTTTTCAGCTGTGAACCAAGCCAGCTTGCAATAATAACAATATGATATAGCTTAACAAACAGAAATACTACTACTAAGTTTTTGCTTTAGACTGCACACATGAAAAATAATTATTTCACTACTTACAAACAATATGACATATTTACAATATTACATGCCTGTTTAGTTGCATACAACTTTGTTAAATATTTTACAGTGAGTAAGATTTGATGGAAGACTGTGGAACTCAAATAGCTTCATATAAGTCAGTGATGGCGAACCTTTTGGGTTTGGTGTGTCAAAAGCTCCTGGCACAAAATAATTCAGTGCACTTCACATCAGCAATGAATGCAAAAGCAGTGTCTTTGGTAACTCGGGTGTTGGTGATTGCTGACATGTCACCCAAAACATAGTAGAGTGTGTCATCTTTGACATGCATGTCATAGGTTCACCATCACTGATATACATTGTGGTTGTTAGTTACCTGTTGTTAATTTCACTTTTTCAGCACAAAGCTACAGCTATAGATAAGGTCAACTGTATTTTGTTTAAAAGTTTCTCTTAAAACCCTACCAACTGAAATTATTTCTAACACCACCAACTATTTTGTCTCATCAATAAAATCACATGAACCACCAAATTCACAGTCTGTGGCAATATTCTTTAGATGAGTAGCATAAACATCTAAAGTCTCTACCGAGTACTTATTTCTTGCAACGAATAAATGATGAAAAAATAGAATAATTTTTCTAGGCTTATAACAGTTTCTGAATCTCTCCCTTAGGTCAACTATTTTTTTTCTTTTTTTCTATTCTTGCAAGGTAACAGCATTGTATACCTTGAAGGTTTCTTCCCCGTGACATGCAGAAACATGGCACACTACCTTTTCAGGTCTCACAGCTAATCTAATTACAGTGAGGAACAAAATTATTTTCTGAATCTGAAGCTTCCAGTTTTCTGCTATGCTACCTTAAAATAAGTGAATTCCTAGTAGTTGCAATGGATAATCTCTATGACCAAAACACTCTATGGGTCTCCCATGAACTAGTAGGTGAACACTCCACTGCAGTTTTATTTCAAAAAGTAAACTAATTTCAAAATGTAAATTACATTTCTGCACTACAGAATGATTAGTGACTCACAGTTGAATGAAACTGCTCATTTTTAGTATACCTGATGCCACTTGATATCTGTAAGACCTACCAAAGACAAAGACACTTGGATATGTGACCAGACTCTCTGAGGTCTTTACTCAGACAGTGTTCCAAAAAGGGATGTACCACATGAAATGTATTTCCTACCTGTGATCTTGCCAGTCTCTAAAAACATATGATTCCCCTTCCATGGAAAACCAAGACTTTTTCCAAGAGAACGTAGCAGAAGATGTAAACTTACAGGCAAATGATAAAAAAATGCTTGAACATGCCTGTAGAAAAGGACCCAAATGCCTACTGGAGTTATGAGGAGAAGGAAGCAGATTATGCTCCTCTTACTGAGGAACTGCCCCCACCATGTGTTTAAACATAAAGTGGATTCCATATTCCTCCTCCAGTGACAGTCATAAAGGTGATATTAACCAGATGTACTGTATGTGGTTTAGGTAACCTCTGCTAACTACACTAACATCTGGTCTCTCCTTGTTTGTTGATACACCAAACTACCGACATGTTGTTCATTTGGTTAAGGTGTTTGCCTTACAAACACAAGGTACAGGGTTTGAATCTCACAGGGGATAATTGGCTAGGCTTAAAAAATGGCTTGCAAGGACAGTTAGCCTAGTACTAATCTATGAACCTATGAACCTAACTGTAATCATCCCCAAAGGGAGAGCATCTTGAAGGGCCTGCAATGCTAAAAGCATCGCTCTCATCTCTAGGACACCGATCTGCAAATTGCCCTCTTCGGAGGACCAAGCGTCTTGGACTGTTTTCCCCAGAAAGTGCCCCCCACCCCAAATGGGAAGTGCCAGTGGTCAATATGGCCTTGGGCTAAGGGGGAATGAATGGACAGCCTTGTAGAACCTGATCTGATTGAATCCACCACCTGAGATCTCAATTGCATATGTGAGTGATCCTATTAGAGTTGACATGGGTTGGTAAAGTATTGAACATTGTGTTGCTAACATCCACTACAGAATCCTCATGTAAAATCTGGCTAAAGGTACTAGTGTTTTTGCTGCTGACATTGATCTTAGAGCTTGAAAGACCAAGTGGGCTGAAATCTTGGTACTGCAGATCATTTTTCTAACCTGTGATCTTATAGTTTGATCCCTTATGGGAGGCAGTGAAGCTATCATTGACTTTGTGTTGAACACTGCTCCTATGAATTCCAAATTCTGAGTTGGTTCCATTTGAGACTTGTTGTAGTTTATGGTCATCCCCAGATGAGAACACGTTTGGAGAACCTGATCTCTTGCCCTTATTAATTGATGCCTGATCAGGACAGTAATGAGTCAGCCATCTAGATATGGAAACACCTGGAATACTTGCAGTCTCAAGTGAGCTGCTACTACTGCCATACATTTGGTGAACACCCTAGAGGCTGTAGTGAGACTAAGGGACAAAACTCTGAATTGGTAATGAGTGGCTCCCAAATGGAAGCCTAAGTACCTTCTGGAGCATCTGCTCATCTTTATGTGATAGTGTGCATTATGAAGGTCTATCGAGCACATCCAGCTGTCCTTGCCTGGAAAATGGAGAATGGACTGAACTGTGACCATCTGTAACTTGGTGAGTCAAACAGACTTGTTTAAGTTGCTGAGATCCAAAATTGATCTCCAGTCCCCTGTCTTCTTTGGCACTAAAAAGAACCTTGAGTAAATTCTGGATTCTACCTGGTCTGGCAGGAACTCTTGGATGACTCTTTTTTCTAGCAGCTTTTATATTTGAATTGCTGCTCGTTTCCTCAGACTGGGTGGAACATCAGGGATCTTTTTTGAGAATGGAGGTGGAAGGGAAAAGTGCATTATGTAACCTCTTCGAATAATCCTCTGTATCCAAGTATCTTTTGTTATGTCTAGCCAGGGTCTCTAGTGCAGGGATAATCAACCACAGATTGCCTGCAGAAGTGGACAACTGGGCCTCCTTCCAGGAGTGCTGGTAAAGTCAGTCAAAGAAAGAATCTCTGGACCCCTGGTTTTGTGGGCCACCTCTGCTGCAGGGGCATTGTCGACCACTGGAGTTCCCTCCTCTACTCCTGTGGGAATTTCCTCCACATGTGTCCTGGAAAGAACCCGGGATTCCTTGAACCACATCTTCCAACCACCTTATTGATTCATAGAAAAAGATCTTTGAGGGGTCGAAAAATGTACGTTCACAGCAGATATGGTCTTTCCATCCTTCTCACACCTGGATAATGTGTCCTTCACTTTGAGGCCAAACAAAGAAGTGCCATCAAAAGGAACATTGTCTCTTGATGGAAATGCCTGAACCCACTGCCCTTGAGGTTCCTTTGACTACATGCAAAATGAGCCTCAAGGAAGAATTCGAAATAGATTACAGAGTAGCCAACTGAGAAGGCATGAATGACTGAACCTCTGCAGAAATGGCTATTGAGAGGGTATTTGAGAGTTACTTAATCAAATCCCTCTGTAATCTTGTAAAATGTGCCAAATAATTCACTGACCCAAAGGCAAAGGTTGCTGAAGCATATACACACTTCCCAAACCTGTTCATCACCCTAGACTTCCTGTTAGGGGGATGAACAGTGGAACTCTCCTCAGCAAGTTCCTTTTTGGTGGCCGCTGCCATGACCACGGCATAGACAGGCACCTCTTTACCCCAAAACTGCTTATCCAAAGGTGGTGCCATAATCTTGTTCAGTCTGCTACGTATGGGTTCAGCTCTATCAGGTTCTTTCCATGCCTGCCGAGAGACTAACTCAAACTCTTTGGTGGGTGGAGTAACCCAGGAGGTAGACTTGCCAGTACCAAAAGCCTCCAGGAACATAGGGTCCTCAGTTGAAGGGTTGCTGGGTGTCCAGCCACTTTCCTGTTTTTAGTATCTCAAGGATGTCTCCAAATGAGACATCTTCAGGAGGTTACCATGGGGACACTTCACCTTCATTGAAGTCTGTATCTTCTGCGACTGACTCCTCTGGGCAGTCCATGTGCATCCTCATACACATTTTTTTCCTAAGGACCTCCTCAGTGGGATGCTCTGGGGAAGTATCATAAGAAACTGAGATACCCTGTTGGGAAGCCTGGGGGTCTCGGACTGACTGTCACTGTGGTAAAGAGTGATGAGGCTTCGAGTGCAGAGACATCAAGGTAGAAGGCTGAAGATCTGAGGGGTTTGATCCATCCATTCTGCAGTGGCAGACAAAAAGATCTTCATAGCCTCAAAGGCAGACCCCCCCCCCCCCCAGTGGAGAAAGAGAAGACCTAGGATCCGAAAATACAAGCTTTTGGACTGCTGTCCTCCCCTGCTCTGAAAGCAATCTCCCTGAGGTGGAAGTTGGACCTGAGACATCCAGTGCCGAGGCTCCTAGGTGCAGAGATTGCTCTGATAACTCCAGGTTTGACGCTAATACCTCAGATGTGACAAGGAAGCTTCAACTCTGGGAGCTCTGCAGATCCGCCTGAACCAGAATACTCAGAGTAAGCTTCAGATATGAAGATACTGCTATCTTCAGATCTGAGTGAGACAGAACCAAACAACTGAGATCTAGGGACTCTGAGACAGTTGAAGGAATCAGAGGAGGAACTTATAGTGGGGATGTGGTCGAAGAGCAGACCTCCTGACCAAAAGGGGTAGGAACCGGTAAAGCACCCATCTAACTCTGCTCTGAGAGGATCTTCCACACCACTCTTTCCATATCTTCTTCCATCAAACTTCTAGAAGAACAAGTGGAAACAATAGAGGAGGACCTGGGTCAGTGATGCTCCAAGAAGGGTGAGGGCAACCTTGAGGGCACCAGATCCACAGATGGTGAATATTTTGTTCTAGGTAAGTGAATAACGCTTGAAGTGTTAGGGCTGGAAGTAGTCGAAGGATTAGTTCTAAAAGAAACCCCATTTCTGTGGAAAATGAGGTAGGGTTGAATCACCATAAGAGCTTGCAACTAAAATATCCTTCTTGCAGAGGTCAGAGCAATCAGTAAAACCTTTTTCCATGTTAAGAACCTCAAGTCAGCCAGATTAGCTGGTTCAAACAGAGTGACTGTTAGATTATCTAACACAAGATTAAGATCCCAATGAGGGGCCACTGGTTTTCTTGGAGGTCTCTTATGTAAAACCCTGTTCAAAAACATTTTGACATAAGAATGTATTGAAAGAGGAGGTTCCCTGGGCAAACATGCTGAAATGGCCGATAAACAAACCTTGACACAGTAAAAGCCGATAAAATTGGAAATCATACCACGTTTATTCAAATCACCTCACGTAAGCGCTTTCTTCTCTCCAACTAGTTCAGAGACTTCTTCAAACTGAGGTTCTAATACACACACTCTGATTTTTAAATCTAAAACACATCACATGATTGAAAAACACACCCCATAACAAAAACACATGACTGACTACATTTTAAAAAAGACAAAAAAGACAAAAAACATATTGCTGATCTTACTAATGTTTTAACCCTTTTCTCTTAGGTACATAATGTTGTAATGTAAGTGCATATTATTCTGTACTTCTTTTTTTATACACTTTTTTGCATTAGGGAAGCATTATAAAACATAAGGGTGTAAAGTGGATTTTAAGTTTGTGGTACTGGAAGCCTTACAAAATATTCTAAAAGTGATAAACCCCGAAGAAGAGCCTGGGTGGTTACAGTATTGTTGGCAAGTTAAGTTAAATGCCTCTTTTCCACCAGGCCTAAATAATCGGGAAGATTTTGTAATGTTTTTAAAGAGAAAAGGGTTAAAACATTAGTAAGATCAGCAATATGTTTTTTTTTTTTTTTTTTGCCTTTTTTAAAATGTGGTCAGTCATGTGTTTTTCAATCATGTGATGTGTTTTAAATTTACAAATCAGTGTGGGTGTATATTAGAACCTTAGTCTGAAGAAGTCTCTGAACTAGTTGGAGAGAAGAAAGCACCTACCTGAGGTGATTTGAATAAAAGTGGTGTGATTTTCCAATTTTATTGGCTTTTATTTTATTTTCTTGTGGAATTAGGCCATGTTGCCTTTTTTGAAAAACCTTGATAGAGAAATAAGAAAGGCCATAGCATAGCAACTCACACAAATATTATAAAACCAGTGAACAATTAGCCCTGAATGGGTGTTGGTTATGTTGTTGGCAACAACTAGAAAATGCTTTCCATTTGTTAATATATTATTTCTTAGTTGTAGGTTTGCTAGCCTTTTTTAATACCTGCTGCACTTTTTCAAAAAATAGGCATCTAAAAGATATTAAAACTCCATAGTTCAGGCAGTCAGGTAAAGTTGCTTCAAGTTGGGATGTATCAAACATCCTCTATCTGTTATGAGTAGGTCCAATTTGTGAGAAAGCTTGTGATAACTGCCTTTGGACATTTCCACAAGTAGGGAGAAACACTGTTTCCTGGGCCAAAAGGAAGTCACCATAATGATCTTTTGAGAGTCTTTCTCAATCTTCAGAATGATTTGATGTAAATAGAAAGGGTGGAAAAGTATACAGAAAAGAATAGTTGTGTAAAATCTTACCATAACCATAGATGTTCTTTTCTTACATGTTGCAGTATTCTTTACATGTGGGAAGTCCTCCGCCCAACGACCCGACTTCCGGCCACTATACAACAGGTTTTAACTACTGTAAGTATGTGGGATGTCGCACATATTTTCTGACAATGTCAGCCATAAAAGGATGCCCACACATACAACCCTCAGAACTGAAATGCCCCAGAAGGAACACCATAACTAAGGAACAATAAGAAGCCATCCAAGGAAGGAACAAGATGTAGGGGGAAGGCGGGAGGGACAGAATACTGCAACATGGAAGAGAAAGACATTTATGGTTATGGTAAGATTTTACACAACTATTCTATGTCCTTCTATTCAATATTGCAGTATTCTTTACATGTGGGAGAATACCAAAGGTTAGTAGGAACCCTGGGAGGAGGAAGGAGCAGTGGAACTTTGCAATGAAGAATTTTCAACAAAGTCACGGAGAATGGCTCTAGCAAACCTTGTTCTTGATCTACAAATGGCATCCAACTTGCAATTTTTGGAAAGTGTGCACAAAAGAACATGTAGCAGCCTCCAGAAGTTAGTTAGTATCCAGGTCTTTAAAGAATGCCCCTGAGGAAGCCACAGATCTAGTAGAATGAGCCCTAATAGGCACAGCAAGAGATTTACCATGGAAATCATAGCAAAACACAGTAGCCTTGGAAATCCAAGAAGAAATTGTCTGTTTAACAACAAGCAAACCCAGAGCCCAGGGATGGAAAGAAACAAAGAGTTGATCAGATTCCCTGATAGATTCTGCTTAGATAAGACAAAGGCTAAGTTGTACGTGCATCCAAGGTATGCAAGATCCTCTCACTGGAGGATTGAGGAGAAGGGAAGAAGGTGGGCAACTGAATAGACTGATTAAGAAACACCTCATTCACCACCTTAGACATAAAAGAAGGATTGGTATGCAGTGAAAACCTGTCCTTGTGGAAAACCAAAAAAGTGGGGAAGCCATCAAAGCCTGAATCTCCAAAACCCCCCTGGCAGGTGTCAAGGCTAACAGAAGCACTATCTTCCAAGTGCAGATTTTTAAAGAAGCTGAGGCTGCAGGCTCAAAAGGAGCCACAGAAAGCTTCCCTAGGACATAGCTTAAATCCCAAGTAAGTGGAACTGTTTTCCTTGGAGGTTTAATATGTAGAACACCTTTAAGGAAAAGTTTTACCTCCAACCTGGACACTAAAGATAGAGATAATGACAGACATGCAGAAATAGCAGACAGGTGAACTTTCACTGATGAGTATGATAAGCCACTGTTAAGTAATTGAAACAAGTAAGAAAGAATTACTGGAATATCCTCTGAAAATGGATCCAGATTTCTTGAAAGACCCCAGACAAAAAACCTCTTCCATTTGGACAAGTAACATTTTCTATTATTGGGATTCCTGCAGAACCCTAAGCATGTCCTGTGAAAACAAGGTATTTAAAAGGAAGTTGATCACCCACAGCATCAGTTGTAAGGTTGACAAATGTGGATGAAGCAGTGATCCCTTGTCTTGTGTGAGCAGGTCCACTCTGTGAGGTAACTTGTGATGATTCCCCTTGGCTAAATGCAGAAGAAGAGGAAACCAATGCTGTCTTGGCCAAGAGGGAGTCATCAGCAAGATTTTTGGTTTGTCCTGTTGAATTTTCAGCAGCACTTTCTGAATGAGAGGGAAGGGGGAATGCATAAAGAAACATCCCCTTCCATGTGAAAGCATCCACCGTCCAAGCCAGAGGATGTGGGAGTCTAGCACAAAATAGAGGAAGTTGTCTTTTCAGAAGGGAGGCAAATAGATCCAGAAGAGGTGTACCCCACTGCTGGACAAAGTCCAGAAACACATCCCTGTGAAGCATCCATTCATGGGACTGAGTAATGCATACACAGATGGAATGTAAACCGCAAGAACAGTCACTATGTACTGAATTGCCAATTCCCATACCCTGAGAGCTAACCTGCAAAGAAGGTAAGACTTTGTCCCCTCTTGCTTATTTATATTCCAGAGAACAGTGGAGTTGTCTGTAAATATTTTCAGAGGGCCTGGTTGAAAGAGATAATGAAAGACCTGTAGAGCCAGAATCAGAGCCCTTATTTCCTTGATGTTGATATGCTGTCTCCTTTGAGAAGGAGACCAAAGATCCTGAACCTTCTTGGAAACAAAAGTTGCCCCCCACCCTGTGTCTGAGATGTCTGTGAACAGATGTTGAGATGTCTGGGGTAGAAGAAGAAGAAAGCCAGGATTTGGAGAAAGCTGTTGAATCTACCAGAGAAGCTCTGTTTTTAGGCAGAGGAGGAGAGGAATCACAAACTGTAGAGGGTGAGCATTCTGTGTTGAGACTGACGTTAGGAACCACTGAAACTTCCTCATGTGGAGTTCTGCAAAAGGTAGCATGGGTATTGTGGAAGCCATGAACCCCAGAAGTCTTAGAAACTCCCTGGCTGTAATGGGGAGAAGAGGGAGAAGGTTCTCCAGAAATGCAATGAGGGACTGAACCTTAATGGAAGAAAAACCATCATAAGGTCTGTCCTGAACCTGCACCCTAGGAAGATGTGATCCTGTGATGGAGTCAGAATTAATTTTTTGAAATTTATGGTGGACCCTAGACTATGAAGGAGATGAATGGCCACCTGCAGGTTTTGAGACATCTGTTTTGACAGAGGAGCCAGGAAGAGAAGACTGATCAGGTATGGATATACATGGATACTTTGGACTCTCAAAAAAGCAATCACAGGGGGACAAGCAATTTGTGAATAGCCTTGGGGCAGTGGAAAGACCAAAAGGCAAGGCAGAGAACTGAAAGTGCAAAGAATCCAGCGAGAAAAGTAGGAATTTCCTGTACAGAAGATGGAAGGGAATATGTAAATAAGCATATTTGATTTCTAGAGATGCCATGTAAGACTGAAGTGAAATCACAGGAAAGAAAGTTTGTAAGGACAGCCTGCATAAAGATGGCACTTCGAGGAAAGTGTCTAAATGGAAAATATCTAGGATTGGTCTCCAAGGACCATCTTTTCTGGGAACCAGAAACATCCTTGAGTAAAACCTTCTGCCTCTCTGATCCATTGGCGCATTTTGAATTGTGTCTTGAGAAAGCAGTTGAGATAGAACCTCTGCAAACAAATTCAGTTGAATTGAAGGGGGCTGTGGAATTCCCATGAAAGGAGGGAGAATTTTCCAAGTCATGAAGTATCCCTGTCAGATAATAGGCAGACCCCAGGAATCCTGAGTGATCCTTGCCCAAGCTAGAAAGGAGAGAGAAAGACAGAGGTAGAGGGGAAAGACTTGGAAGAGGCTGGTGGTAGTCACAGAGAGCCGAGCCTGGCTTGAATGGGCTGCTTAGTAAAAGGAGCAGAAGCAGTAGGTTTGGATTGTGGAGGCCTCCTAACAGATATTCTAGGCCTAGAAGTAGGAGCAGAGGCAGAAGACAAGTGAACTTATCTCCTAACAAAAGATGTCTTAGCAGGAAAATTCCTATGGAACTTTGGAACAGGAGAAATGAGCAGGTGCTTCAAATCATGAAGTTCCTTTCCTTTCTCTTGCAGAGTCTTAAGTAAGTCTGCAGCCGACTTATCCAGAAGTGTATCTAGCAATTTTGCTTTAATGTCATCTAGCAATATTTGAAGCCTCAACCAGGAGTGTCTCCTAAGTACAGATGCAGCAGCTCTGGATGATGCTTCAACAGAATCATAGCTACACTTAATGGAATGTCCAGCTAATTATGAAGAAGCTGTGAAAAGAGACAAAACCTGAATATTAATCTCAGAGACTGGTAAATGAGCAAGAGCTTGTGAAGTCTGGGAAAGTACAGCCAAGGAATACCTAGACATATGGGTTTGATAATTCATTGCTCTGATCACTAAAGTGGAGGATGTGTAAACCTTTTTATCAAGTCTCTTCAGAATTTTGCTCTCCTTATCAGATGGAAGAAGTTTAGCAGAAGAAGACAGCTGGGAAGACTTGTCAGAAGCTATGGAAACAACATCTGGATTAGCTGAAGGACACTTATAGAGGAACTTGCAACCATCAGGCACCTTGTAAAATCTGTCTGGCCTCTTGGGGGCAGGAGCCTGAGAATCAGGGGTCTTAGAAGAAGAAGAAGCAAAAGTGTACAGGAAAGCTAGCAGGACTGGAGGCAATGCAGAAGGAGAAGGAACTTCCATTTGCAAAAGATTATAATACCTATTTTGCTCTTCAGAAATTTGGGAACAGTCTCATGTGAAAAAAAATCCCTCATTTTAATGTTTCACCGAAAGAAATCTCTTCTACTAGGGAATTCCCCCCCCCCATTAGATTCCTCCTCTGAAGATGCATATTCTAGAGGAGATGTAATTTGTGTGGAGTATGCTAAAGAATATTCATCAGACGAGGAGTCATCACTATCTGCATTGAGAACTTGTTCCCCAACTCTTTGAACAGGAGAGGATGTAAAAGGAGGAACAGGAATAGCAGAGGAAGGCTTCAAAGCCATCAAAGCCTTAATTAAATCCTGATAGAAAGCATCCCAGTCAGACTGAGGAGTGGAAGGGACCTGAGAGTGTCTAGTCCTTTGTTTTTCTTTACATGCATTTCTGCATGAGGCGAAGTGGAGGAGCCCAACGTAGGCCTAACATCCAGAATGGTCTGTTGTAGAGCCCTAGCAGGAGTAGAAGATACATCCCTGGGGCCCTCGAGCACAACTAGCCATGGTTCCCTTTGCCCACCCAATATGGATGTCTGCACTACCTCTGAGGATGTGCCAAGGTTGGATTCCTTAGCAGCTTTCAAAGTGGTACCCACCGGGGAACCAGACCCAACCTGAACATAGCACCAGATCTTCACTGACCTCAAGGGATATGTCAGAAGTAAGAGACACAGCCAAAGGGACTCAGGCCTAGGTTTTCTAACTTTCTTCTTCAAAATCAGCTCAGTCAAAGGAGCCCCAGAACCCTCCATAACATGTTTATCCAAATGTTTAAGCCACAGATTGTCTAAATAGAGATTTAAAGCCAAACGCCAGCTATGCAAAGCTTTACGAACAAATGGCTGACAGATAGAACAGGAAAGATGGTCGTGATCGGCCCCCTAGGCAAAAAAGACAAAGGTTGTGGCTATCTTTATGTGGAATCTGCCTTACACACCTACACTTGCCCTTCCTGGATGACATGAACTAATTACAAAAGACAGTAACAAAAAAGAAATCCCCAGCGGGGCACTTGTATGAAAGCAGGCATCAACAAACGGAATCAGGCAGCAGACCAACATACAAGTCAAGTATTCTGAATGGGGGAAAAAAAGTTCTGAGGATTGTACATGCAGATGTCCTTTTATGTCTGACATTGTCAGAACATATGCGTGATGTCCCATGTACTTGCAGTAGCTAAAAGCTGTTGTATACTGGCCGGACGTTGGGTCATTGGGCGGAGGACTTGCCACATGTAAAGAATACTGCAACACTGAATAGAAGGACATCATTCCTGTCCAAAGAAATGAGAATGCCTCTGCCTGCTAAGTTTTCTTGCGGGGAGTTCTGGAGCAGAATTTTTGCCCCTTGATTGTTGTGAATGCAGACAAAAAGATCAATCTGAGATGTTGCCTGCAACTGGACTAATTCCTGGAAAAACCTATGATTTTATTTCCATTCATGAGGGTCTGTCTTGGTCCTTCTTAGCTTGTCTGCCACAAAATTGTGTTCTGACAGAATGTAACATATACATAAAGTGAGATTGTGCTGAAAAGTTACAGCCTAGGATATAATGGATAGTCTGCACAGAGAATGAGATATAGTTCACCAGTGTATGTTTATTGTAACCCACCTGTAATTTTGCTGGGATCCATAGATGATTGCGAAAGTTGACAGCATTTACTACTACAAATATCTCTTTTTATCTCTTTTGATCAGCCTTTTTTGATCCAAAACACTGAACCTTTACTCCCATAGACACAGCTCCCCAAGCAAAGTCTGAGGCATCTGTTGTTACAGACTGCTGGAGCTTGAAGGGAAAATCAGAGACCTGGACTCAGATAAAACTAATCTCTTTTCCAAAGAAGTACCTTTTCACAAATTCCAAAGCAGGAATCTGACATGTCAGGTAATGTTGATGTTGGGACCATACTGATTTTTGTTACCCTGAACGTTTCTAATGTGGAGTCTGGCTAATGGACTCACAAGAATCATGGGCGTCATGAGTCCTATTATAATGAGAAATTCCCTTGCCAAAGCCTAATAATGAGTGAAAAAAAGTATCTAGATATAGATCCACCTTTTCTTGGGGTCAAAAGGCTCTTTGAACTGAGGTATCCAAGACACTCCAGGAAACCAATCCTTTGGGAAGGAATTAAGCAGAACTTTTGGATGCTCTCCAGAAACCCCAGTCTGTGAAGGAGATCTCACACCCAAATGAGAGATTCCTGACACTTTGAAAAAGACCCTGAAAAGATAAGCAAGTTGTCTAAAAAAGGAAAAATGTGAATGACTTCCAGTACCACTGGTACTAGACACTTTGTGAATACGCTTGGAACATTGGATAACCCAAAGGGTAATACAGAGAACTGAAAGTGTGATCCAAACACAGAATACCTTAAGTAACATCTGAAATCTGGTGCTATAGGAATGTAATGATAAGATTACTTAAATCGATGTCACTAAAAAACTGAAATGGGGAATGAGAGGTAACAGGACACGAAGAGGTAACATTTTGAACTTTGGAATATTCACAAACTGGTTTAGAAAGGAAAGATCTAGACTGGTCTCCATGAAGCTTCTTTATTTGGTAATGGGATCATTCTTGAATAAAAACGTTCCTCTTTTTGTGGTATGAAAGGATAGCCACAACAGGGCTAGCCATCTGGCAGTGTAAACCTTGGCTCTAGATGATTGTCACCATTGAAATGACACCCCAGCCCCATGTGCAAAAATGGTAAAAGGGCTTGTGGATGGATGGCTGGATTGTAAGAACAAGAAAGAATATGTGTTGTGGGTAGATAAGAATTTACAGGGGTTGGGAGTTGGCATAATGGTTAAGGTGTTTATCTCATAAAAACAAGTCACAGGGTTTGATTCTCATAAAAACAAGTCACGGGGTTTGATTCTCACCTTTGAAGGGAAATTGGATAGGCTTAAGATAGCCTACAAGGGCAGATAGCTTAGTACTTAACTATGAATCTATGTGAATGGTCTGAGGAATTAGAAATTATCATAACAAAGAGAACAATTTGCAGCTGAGGCACTTTAGTAGTCTGCTGAAGAGTAAAATGCTGTTAATTTTCTTCATGTTGTGGCTGGAAGAAGGAAGAACTGAGGAACATGTGCCTAGGTTATTCCATGATGAAAAAAAATATTTTTTTTATTTCTGGGGAAGCCTGGCAGCAAGAGTCGGTGAAACAGGTTAAGTATTACAAAAGTCATTTTTTTCATCAAAAACAGAGTGAAAAACACTTTAAACACTTACCCCAGCCTTCAAAAGTATTTCAACACAACTGTTATGCAGGAAAAACAAGTTTTAAGTTAGTTAACTTTTTTCATCAAAAGTAAAAAGTAATGCTCCTAGTAAAAAGTGACAAAAAGTCATGTGACAGTCAATAAAAATACCATTTCCTAGCTTGAAATTATTACTTTCACAGAAAAAGTTACATTTCTGATAAAAAAGTAAGTTGTGGAAGCAGATGTGGATAAAGGAAATATTGAACAAATGTGGGTGTCTCACTTCTGCAAATCAGTAGTTGTGCCAGAATTAGATCAGAGATGGCCTTCACAGGGGAGCAAGAGTTCTATGGAAAAATGGCTGAGCCAATGCAGCTTCACTGGTTGGTAAACCAACACAAACTATTACAGCTTACTAATACAGTGACCTTTCCCAAAGTATGTTCTCCTTTTACTATAATCCAGAAAAAAGGCAGGAAATTGTTTCTAAAGTGGATCGCTAAAATCTAATCCATCTAGAATCATCTTGTGTTGAAATATAAGAATATAATCGGATACAAATTATATTCTGGGATAAGACAAATGCAAATTACATTCTGGGAATAAAGGATTCCTGATCATCATGAGGTTCAAAAGTTTGGATGATGCTATCTGGACAGGTGAGAGAGAAGATACCACTGGAGATCTGGAAGCCATGGAAGCTGCTTTAAGTGACGCCTGAGAAAAGAAAAACAGATTTGCCTCTGTCAGAGTGGGGCAATGGGAATTACTGTGGCTTTCTGAAACAATATGGAAATTAGAAGAATGGAAGGAAATGTGTAGAGAAGTCTGATGGGCCACTGACAGACTATAGCATGTCTTGGTGGCTGACCCTCAGGAGAGATCACCATGCAAAACAGATGCTGCATTTCATGTTTGACAGGGATGTAAAAAGTTGCAACAAGGCTGGCCCCAGCAGCAATTTTGGGACCACTCATGAGGCATCAAGATTGACTTGCTGAGCCTGTACACTAGTCAGATGACTTTCCCCATAATTTGTGTTGTGACTAGAAAGTGATGGGAAACTATTGCCCATTTCAATACTCTCAAGGCCTCTCTGCAAATGGAGCTAGACGTTGGTTTCTCCTTGCTTATTTACCATACTACAGACATATTGTCTCATTGATCAGCTATCATTCCCATGGGGAAGGAGGTCAGGAAATTCCTGCAAAATGAGGAGAATCACATTCATTTCTAGGATGCTGATGTGTAGATTAGCCTATGTCTGCATCAAAACTCCTTGGACCATTCCCCTCTCAAAATGCCCCAACCCCACCCCAGACAGGAGGCTTCTGTGATTGCTGTCACCAATAGAGGAGGTAGTACAAAGGGTCATTGTACAGATATTGCTGGGGATGTTAACCACCAACTCAGATGAAGTCTGCAGAGTTAAGTTATGTGAACTGGTGCAGATGGGTGATCTGAAAGTTGCGACCATTGTATAGTGAACATCCATTGCAGTATCTGCATGTGAAAGTACATATGCATAACCATAACACTAGAAAATGGCCTTAGGCCTAAAACTCTGAGGGCAAAGGAGTCTGGAGGGGTGTGCTTTTGTAAAAGTGTTTGGATTGCTGCTTTGATGGACTGAATTCTGTCCTGTGGAATACTGACCATGCCAGCTTTTGCATCCACATAGCAATCAACTTAGGCAATTTCTTGGGTTGGCTGCACATATGATTGTTTGTTTACATAAATACTTAAGGAGAGGCAGAGCTGTGAAAGTAATATCTGGTTGACAGTAATGACTCTCCGCTTACTGTAGTGAGGAGTATGGGAAAATTCTGATGCCTCTGAGTTGCAGATGGGCTGCTACAACTGTCATGCACATGGTTTACACCCAGAATGCTGTTGTGAGACTGAAGAGAAGTACTCTGAACTGAAAATGATTGGCCCCTATCTAGAACAGCAGAAACCCCTGGACGCCTTGGCAATCCTGATAAGGGGTTAAGCATCCTGGAGGTCTACTGAGCATATTCAACCATTAACCTTCAGGTAGCGCAAAATCACTTGTGTAGTGACCATTCTGAATGTGGTATTTTTTCTATAGTAGTTTAGGCTGTAGAAATCCAGAGCTGGTCTAAGGTCCTTTTTTGTGTTTGGAACTATAAAGAACCTGGAACAGATTGCAGATCCTATCTTGTCTGGTGAGACCTCTTTGATGGTTCTTTCTTCCAAGAGGAGCACAATCTCTCTTTTTGCCCATTTGAGTTGGTGGGGTGGAACATCTTGGAGCAGCTGTAATTGAGGAGTGAAAATAGGAAAAAGAACATTATAGCCTCTGGATATTATCTCTCTTACCTGTTTGTCCTGTGAGATGACTATCCACTCAGGCAAGTGGAGAGATAAATGGCCCCTAATTGTCTCCAGAGATGGACAGTATGGCAAAACTTCAAAGATGCTGAGTCTGCTTACCAGAAAATAGCTCCTGAAATCCCTGATTTTTTGGACCTCTACAACCTTTATGTCAGTGTCTATCGAACAGGCCACCCATGAAGAGGAGGAATCAAAGTGTTGACACAGAGGCTTTCTAAACCACAGAGACTAGGACCACTTCTGATTCCTGTTGCAGGATCTTTGAAGAGTCTCAAACCTAATGCCTATACCAGACAGAGTCTTACCTTTTTGTTTACACCTTGTTAAACTGTCTTTCACTGTGGGACTCTGAACAAAGCAGATCCATCAAATGGGCATTAATAAAAGATGTCTTAAAACTGTCTGCAAAATCACAAAGGTGATTCCAGGCATAATGTCATAGCATAATGCCTACGCTTCCTCTCTAGCTGTTCCATCAGCCAAGTGAAAAGATGAAAAAGTTTGCAGTATTCACCATGGTACCCCTAGTAGTTTCAACCTGTTTCCTTGACTTTGCAGTGGGTGGCTTATTTAAAGAGTGTAAAACCTGTTCCAATATATCTCTTTGGAAGTGGTTCAAGAGTGTCATGTAATTCAGTGCCCTCAGATCAAAAGTGCCTGAGACATAAGCTCACGTCTCCATTCTGTCCAAGAAACTAGGATCATAGGAAGTTACTAGGCTATTAGCCTTGAGGCCTTTACAAGCCTAACCAAGAATTTAGCTCATGTTCTGACAAGTCAGCACCTGATCTCACTGTCCAGCAGGGACACAGGTGGAAGCCCAGGGGTGTATTTTCTGTTCCCCATCCAGTTATCCAGGTTGTGCTTAAAAAGGCTTAATGAGGTACTGTGCTTGGCGTGGAGTGGGAGTCTATTCCACAGAAGGGGGAGTCTCTGGGACACAAATCTGTCCTGCTAACAAGTCCTATTCACAGACCAGGTTGAGGTCACGTGTGCTGGTTATTCGAGTGGAACCTGACTTGCTGATATGCTGCAGTTTCATCAAGGTGGGGTCTGAGATTGCTTTGTATGCCAGACAGAGGTCACCTCTGAGGAGTCTGTAGGAGACTGAGTAGTGGGACACAGCCTTTAGCCTATTTGTGTAGGGTAGTTGTTTGAGGCCCTGGATTCTCCTGATGAGGAACATCTGTGGTCTCTCCAGCTACTGCATGTGCTTTGTGAGGTACACGCCAAAAAGAGGCATTGTACTCAATAATGGGTGTTATAAGGCTAGAATACAGGGATGTTATGACCACCTTGCCCCTGGATGAGACAAACTTACTAATCAGGTGGGCTATGTGGAAAGCTTTCCATACAATGGAGGCAATATGGTGGTCAAAAGTCAGTTTGCCATCAGCCTGGGTGCCAAAGTCCCTCAAGACTGATTGCATGCTTAGGACCTTGTTATTAATGTGATAATTTTTGAGGAGGTCACTCTCCTCAAAGGGGATGATGATGCATCTTTTGGCATTCAGTTTGAGGCCATGTTTCTGACACCAGTCATTTGTTTGGTTGAGACCCTCTTGGAGGATGTCCACATCACTAGGGGAATTGATGACAGCACCCAGCTTGCAGTCATCTGCAAACATGGTCAGCCATAGCCCAATGGTTTTGGCCTGCACCTCAGAAAAGTACATTCCAAACAACAAAGTCCCCAAGACCGATACTTTGGGTACACCACTCATTACGGGTCAATTGCTTGAAGTGGCTTCCCTTATTGAGACCAGGTGGGTTCTATCAGTGAGCCAGTTTGCTACCCATCTGGTAACATATGGACTGATACCTAGTTGAGAGAGTTTATCTATTATACCCGAGTGGGGAATAGTATTGAAGGCTTTGGGCAGGTCAAGGTAGGCAGTGTGCACCGTCTTCCCCTCGTCCATGACTTTGTTGACTAGAATTCTTGTTGGGGAGACAGATAGCAGTTGCCACATTTCTCAGGTCTTGTTTGGTGACTGATCAGCCTTTGAAACTGAGATAGAAGGAATGACACCTATCTATATCTGTTCCCTCAAAAAAGTCATCATTTTATGCCAATCAACTTAACCAATGCTTCAAAAAGAACTAGCAGACCTGAGTGAAGAGGTGAAGTGTGGTCTGGAGGTGAGATTATGGGAAAATTCCTTCTCAGGGGAATGCCTTCTGAGCTGTCTGTTAAGGTGGAGATGTGTGTGTCTAATAAATGGGTCTAGGACTGATGTGTGAATGGCCATTTCACCAAATCCTAAACAGCCGGGCATACTTTCACGAAAGTGCTTTTCACCGAAGAAGCACTTTCACAGAAGCATGCATGCAGGTAGAGGGAGTTGTGGGGGAGTGACTGTTGCAGAGATTGTACTACGGTGCAGATAAGGGAATTTTTTCCTTTTCCCCACTGTAGTGCGATCTTGGAGTGAGAATATTAAAGTGGGGGTGTAGGGGGTGCATGGGGGCTTGCCTCCCTACATAAATGCTTTTTTATTGTTTTTTTCTCTTTTTTTTGAACGCACTTTAGCGAAAATGCTTTTTTGGTAAAAGCACTTTCGTTAAAGTGTGTTCGGTGAAGTTGGATTGGGACAGTTGAAGTGAAATATAAGTTCTGGTTCTAGAGGAGGGAGACACTTCCACAACAGAGCTGGTGCCATTGACTATTGTGCCTGATCCCATTTGTGCATTTTAGGGGCCGTAAAAGGGCTCAATTCAGCTTGTTTTCTCTTTTAGTGATCTTTATCTTCCTCCTTATCCTTTTTCTTCTCTTTTTTAGGCTTTTCTCCAGCAGCAGTCTGCCTCCAGATGCTTTGGCCCCAGACATGCAATGCAAAGGTAATGGAACTCTTGAGACAGGATTCTGTGGGTACAGTTTTTCACATTTAGGCCTCCTACCTAAGTACCTTGAAGGAGTTGAGGAAGAAGAAAACAATTACTTGGCTCGTCTTATCTTAAATAATGGGAACAGGATAACATGAACAGGATAAAATAGAGTGAGTGAGTGAGTGAGTGAGTGAGTGAGTGAGTGAGTGAGTGAGTGAGTGAGTGAGTGAGTGAGTGAGTGAGTGAGTGAGTGAGTGAGTGAGTGAGTGAGTGAGTGAGTGAGTGAGTGAGTGAGTGAGTGAGTGTGTGAGTGAGTGAGAGTGTGAGTGAGTGAGAGTGTGAGAGAGTGAGTGAGTGAGAGAGTGAGTGAGTGAGTGAGTGAGTGAGTGAGTGAGTGAGTGTGAGTGAGTGTGAGTGAGTGTGAGTGAGTGTGAGTGAGAGTGAGTGAGTGTGTCTATATACATATATGCTTCCCAACAACAAGTGCATGAAATTAACAACAGTGCTCGGTCAAACACACACTGATGACAGTAATAGGTGAAACCAGTCTGCTGTTTTAATGCATCACTCTGACATACTGTTCTTGTTTCTGTGGAAAAATAAATAAATCCACAGTGGAATTTCAAAGAAGTGGAGTGCTGGTCTTTTTGAGACTGTTTGTTTTACATACATAGGTTTACTATCATTATATTGAAACAGACTCGGTTGAATAGGATCATAGGAAGTTACTAGGCTATTGGTCCTGAGGCCCTTATAAGCCTAGCCAAGCATTTAGCCCATGTTTAGACAAGTCAGCACCCAATGCCCCTATCCAGCAGGGACACAGGTGGAATTCCAGGGATGTATTTTCTGTTTCCCATCCAGTTATCCATCTTCATCAAGGATACCCACATCTCCAGGTTAGTAGCACTGCATGAGGCATCGGAGACCCTCCAGGTGCAACTAACAGTGGGCAAAACTGCTTTTCAGTTTGTATCCTGCTACAGATCACGCACCTTGTCTCAGGACCCCCACTTGGCATTCCTGAGAACATTGGAGAATATGAAGGTCTCACCAAACACCATGAAACTGGGGGATTTCAACTACCCAAACATTGACTAGGAAAACTACTCAAGTCCCAACTCCTTTGCCCAACTGTTCCTGGAGTTTATAAACTCAAACGCCATGGAACAACTGGTCACCACTCCCATGAGAGGGGACAACATATTGGACATGGTCATCACCAACATGGGGGATCATTGTTCCACACCAGAGGTAAACCCCTCATTGGTAAGATCAAACCACAAACTAATCACAATGGACATCCACATCCTGACCCCACCCCCAGCCAAGGAAACCACTGTGAAAAATCTCTCAAAAGCAAACTTCACACTTCTTAAGACCGAGGTGGAAAGTTTCAAAGCCCCCGGGGAAATGGAAAATGCTATCCAAACCGCAGAATCCTTACAAATGCACTCTATGAGCACCTACAGGAATGCATGGATCATGCCATCCCAAGTAAAACCAAGACTCACTCCTCCAAAAATAGGAGACCAGTCTGGTGGACCCCGGCCATAAATAAGCTATACAACAGAAGGAGGAAACTATTACATGATAGGGCAAAATCCCAAAAAGGGAAGGCATCCCTGATCAGTATTAGCAAGAAACTTCGCTCAATCATAAAATCATCGAAGGCTAACTTTGAAAGAAAAATTGCCAAAGACTCTAAAGATAATCACACGGCATTCTTTAGCCAAGTCAAGAATCTGGGTGGCAACTCTCAGATCTGCTCTAAGCTGGTGCAAAATGGCACAAAATACACTGAACCCACTGACATTGCCAACATCCTGGCAGACAGGTTCAGTGCAAACTTTACCCCCCCCCCAAAAGGGCCTGTGCCTATCCCAGAAGAATGCAGTCCCCCAGTCATCACAGACATACAGGTGAAAGCAGCTCTTTCCAAAGTAAAAAACACAGCATCAATGGGACCGGATGGTATCCTGGGCTGCGTCTTACACGAGCTCCAAAAATAACTCAGCCTTACCACAGGTTATGTACCCAAAGAATGGTGTACAGCAACAGTTATCCTGCTCCACAAAGGTGGTGCCACAACGGATCTCGAGAACTATTGTCCCATAAGCCTGACTAGCCTGGTCTGCAAGGGAATGGAGCACATCATCATGGATCTCATATACAAAGACATTGGGAATCTCCAGACACTGGACCCTACCCAATTCAGCTTTGTTAAAGGCAGATCTTGCCTCCTAAACCTAGTTGACTTTTTTGAAAAGCTACCAAAGCCATAGATGAGGGAAAGGTAGTCCACACAGCCTACCTGGACCTCGCAAAGGCCTTCGACACAATACCCCACTCTGGCATCATAAATAAGCTTACCAGCTTAAATATCAACCCATATGTCACAAGATGGGTTGCAAACTGGCTCAGGAATAGAACTCACATGGTCAGAGTTGCGGGTGCCATGTCTGACTCTAAACCGGTTACAAGTGGCGTCCCACAGGGCTCAGTCCTGGGACCCCTCTTGCTTGGTATATACTTCTCTGAGGTACAGACAAGCACGGGAGGACTGTGGCTGACCAAGTTCATAGATGATTGCAAGCTGGGAGCCATAATCAACTCTCCGGCTGACACAAGCATCCTCCAGAAGGGTCTTACAGAGACTGATACCTGGTGTCAAAACCATGGCCTTAAGCTAAATGCCAAGAAGTGCATAGTCATCCCTTTTGGGAAAAACAAAGTGCCCACAAACTACCACATAGGGGGTAATCCACTAAGTACGGAAGAAGTAATTAGGGATCTGGGGACCCAAGTAGATAAAAGCCTCTCCTTTGACAGTCACATTGCCAAAGTGGTTAGAAAAACCTTCTATATAGCTCACCTAATCACAAAAGGGTTCACATCTAGATCAAGAGAGGTCATTGTGCCCCTCTATTCATCGCTCATCAGGCCCTTAATTGAGTACAATGCCCCATTTGGGATGTATCTTACCCGACACCTGCAACAGCTGGGGAGACCTCAAAAGTACCTCACCAAGAGGATTGTGGGCCTCAAACAGATGCCCTATGCTACTCAACTAAAGAAACTCCAGCTCTATTCAGCTGCTTACCAACTACTCAGAGGCAATCTCTGCCTGACATACAAGGCCATGTCTAAGCCAGAATTGATGGGCATGCTCCACCTCAAGAAAGCCAAATCCATTAGAGCTACACGCTCCATGGATTTAAACCTCAGCACAACAATAAATAGGACATGCTGGAGGGATAGATTCATATCCAAGGGGCTTCCCTTGCTCTGGAATAGAATCCCAGTTCATGTTAGGCAGAGCCCCTCGCTGACCCTCTTCAAGAGCGATCTTGATGAGTGGATGGGAAATCGTAAATTTGCTCCTGGGATCACTTCTATGGCCCTGCTGGACAGAAGCTCGGGAATCTAGTCTAAAAGGGTGGCGAAAGCCAACACATTCTGCCTAGTCTTATAAATGCCCTAGGGCAGATAACCTAGTACCTACCTATGAACCTAAGAGGAAAAGAGGTACTCTGCTTGACGTGGAAAGAGAGTCTATTCCACAGATGGGGGGAACAAGTCCTATTGATGTCCCAGACCAGGTTGAGGCCGCATATGTGGGTTATTCAAGTCGAGCTTGACTTGCAGATATGCAGCAGTCCCATCAAGGCAGGGTCCAAGATCACCTTATATGCTAGACAGAGGTCACCTCTAAGGAGTCTGTATAAAACTGAATAGAGGAATAGGGCTTTTAGCCTATCTGTGTATGGTAGATTTTTGAGGCCCTGTATTCTCCTGGTGAGGATCCCCTGTAGGCTCTCCAGCTGCTGCATGTGCTTTACGAGGTATATGCCGAACGGGGAGTTGTACTCAACAATGGGCCTTATAGGGGAAGAATACAGGGATGTTATGACCCCCTTGTCCCTGGATGTGATACCCTTACTTATGAGGTGGGCCATGTAGGAAAGCTTTCCTTACAACAGAAGCAACATGGAGGTCAAAAACCAGGCTGCAATCAACCTGGGTGCCCAATATTCCTCAAGACTGATTGTGTGCTTAGGATGCTGTTAGTAATGTGATGATTTGTGGGGATGTCACTCTCCCCATAGGGGATGATGATGCATTTTTTGGTATTCAGCTTGAGGCCATGTTTCTGGCACCAGTCATTTGTTTAGGTGAGACCCTCTTGGAGGATGTCCACATCACTAGTGGAATTGATGACAGCTCCCAGCTTGTAGTCATCTGCAAACCTGGTCAGCCATAGTCCACTGGTTTTGGCCTGCACCTCAGAAAAGTATATCCCAAATAACAGAGGCCCCAAGACCGAACCCTGGGGTATGCCTCTCATTATGGGTCGACTGCTTGAGGTGGTTTCCCTATTTTGACTAGATGGGTTCTATCAGTGAGCCAGTTAACTACCCATCTGGTACCATATGGGTTGATGCCTAGTTGAGAGAGTTTATCTATTATACCCAACTGGGGAATAGTATTCAAGTCTTTGGCCAGGTCAAGGTAGGCGGTGTGCACCATCTTGCCCTCATCTATGACTTTGGTGACTGTCTCAAAGAAATTGATCAAATTTAACAGACATGCCCTCCTCTTGACGAAGCCAAACTGTGTGGGATTGAGTGTTTGGAGGTTGCCAATGTCCTTGTTAAGAAGTCCATGATAATCCATTCCATGGCCTTGCAAATCAGGATAGTTAGCTATAATTTCCTGGATCGGTGGACGCTCTACCTTTGTGCAAAGGGATGACAGTGGTTGTCCTCCACTCAGCTGGGAGGAAGCCAATATTCAGGTTTTGGTTGAATAGGGCACCTAATGGAACTGCAAGTTCCTGCCTACTTTCATGTAGGATGCAGCCTGGGATGTTATCAGGTCCCATGGAGGCTGCATTTTTTTGCCTTTGAGAGAACAGTGATGACCTGTTCCCTAGATATAAGGGGAAGGGGGCAGGTACTGAGGATGTCCTGATTTACTGATGGGGGGGCCAGGGGGGTGAAGTTTTCATTGAATCTGTTAGCTAGCAAGTTTGGTATATCTAAGGCATTTGTATATGTGGTATCTTTAACCACCACTTCTGAACAGATCTGAGCTCTTTCTTTGAGATTATGGACATATGTGAAGAAGGCCTTATGATTGTCTCTAGTAGATGTGGCCAATCTGAACTCAAAGTTTGCTTTAGAGGATTTCACTAGTGCTCTTATTTGCTTGTTCTGGCTAAGAACAGATTGCTTCCAATTAGGCACCTGCTCCGTCTTAGTCTTAGACAGCATTTTTTTCCTTTTCTTATAGAGTTTATTTATTGCAGATGTCCACCAGACAGGTTTAATCTTCCTTGTGGAGGATGATTTAGTCCTGCTGGGTATTCCCGTTTCCATGCATCTATAGAAAATGCTCATAGAGTGCTTTGCTGTAGTTTTGGATACCGGTGCCAGTTCCTAGAGAGGGAGAGGGGGCTGTGAAGCTGTTTATACCATCCCTCAGGAGGCTGTTATCAGCTGTAATGATTGTATCATCGATAAACGAAAACATGGAAAAGGCACTCTTAGGCAACCAAAAATCAAACAAAAAGTGCCTAAAATGGAGAAAAAACTACGCCGAGGTAAATCCAACCAGTTTATTAATGTAGACACGAAAATCACAATGAACAGCCAAAAACACACATATTGTATCATCGACCCACATCCATGAAAAGTCACAATGCCGAATTCCGATATTGACGAAATACATCCCGAATTCGACCTAGGAACAATCGTTAACATAGGCTAAGAAATGGGCAAGATTTGTACTTTGGCAATATTGGAGCTTGACACTGTCACCATTCGACTTCCAGACTTCTCGCAAAGTGGATTCCACCAAGTCCACTTCAATAACATGAAAGTAAACCATATATAGGGAATAGGTCCTTAATGCTCTCTCTAAGACCAAGAACACTGCATCAATGGGGCCAGACAATATCCAAGGATGCAGTCTAAATAGCAAGAAACATGACCTATCAGGGCCTCTGGAATTACTATTTAACTGTAGCCTCCAAACAGGCTTCATGCCTCATGAATGGAGAAAGGCAACAGTCAACCCTCTGCACAAAGGTGGGCCATCTACAGACCCTAAAACTACAGACCCATAAGTTTCATTAGTCTTGTATGTAAAACCATGGAAACAATCATGGCGATGATCAAGAGAGATATAATAAACCTCCAGACATTGGACCCAACCTAGTTTGGTTCTGTCAAGGGCATATCATGCCTACTCATCCCGGTGGACTTCTTTGAGAAGGTCACCAAAGCAATGGATGA